>NC_052350.1:1961339-2227503 GCF_009727055.1 Benincasa hispida | reverse complement strand
CGTGATCCACTTGTATATCACATATACATACTTAAGTTCACATAAGATAACCAAGGAGCTTTGTTTATTGGATATGAGTAAATGCCAGAATTAAATAACATTTATTTTATTCATTTAACAATGTGCATCTTTACAAAACAACGAGACTTCGGGAGAATTAGGACACTAATCCCAACACATGGATTGTTCTGAATGTTGCCTCTTCCTCCTCCCCCTCCCCTCCTAATGTTAGTCAAACTCCTAAAGATATACCATCCTTACCTCCCAAGTCCAATTGAAAGAGACCTAATAAACCAACTTCTTCTCTATGGGATCATATCACAAAAAATGGAAGTGGGTGCTAATGATGGAGCTAGGTGCAAGTGAAACTATTGTGGTAAAGATTATGCATGTGACAGTAATACTTGTGGACCTAGTACTTTATGGGAGCACTTAAGAAATCAATATAAAAAGTACCCATACAGAAAAGAAGAAAAAGGACAAACCACCCTAACTCTTGTACCTTCAAATAATAGAAAAAAGAGTCAATGCTAGTAATTTTGTGACGACATTGTTGTTTTGCCAACAAATGTATAGACAAGCATGTGCTAAGATGATAACTATGAATGAGTTGTCATTCAAATTTGTTGACACAGAGGGTTTTAGACATTTTTATTGTGTTTCATCTAAAGTTTGATGTTCCATCGAGAGTAACAATCGCTAGAGATATATATCAACTTTATCTTGAAGAGAAAAAAAAAAGTTAAAATTATTTCTAGTTAAATGCTCTCAAAGAGTTTGTCTTACTACTTACACAGGGACTTCACTACAAAATATGAACCACATGGTCATCACTGCATATTTTATTGATTCTAAATGGATTTTTCATAGGAAGACTTTGAGTTTTTATCAAGTTACTAATCATAAGGGGGAAACTATTAGGAAAGTGATTGAGAGTTTTGTTAGAATGCGGGGATTGACAAAAAATTTTCCATCATCGGTTATAATGCAAGTTCTAATGATGAGGCTATTTCTTATGTTAAAAAAAGACTCAAAAGTTGGAATTCTGTTGTTTTAGATGGAGAACTATTACACATGAGGTGTTGTGCTCACATTATCAATCTTATTGTAAATGATGGATAGAAAGATATGCATGATTCTATTACTGGTGTTCGTAATGCTGTGAGATATATTCAATCATCACCTAAGAGAAAGGAAAAATTTTAAGCTTGTGTGAAACAATAAAAAATTCAGTGTAAGGCTCTTGTTTGTTTAGATGTGGCAACTAGGTGGAATTCTACTTATTTAATGCTTGAACATGCAATTAAATTTAAGAAAGCTTTTAGAACTTTAGAGGAAGAGAAAGAGGACTAAAGTTTTGTTGATTACTTCGAGGAAGATAACCGTGAAAATAAAAGATTGACCCCAAAGTGTATCTGATTGGTTGACTGTAAGTGTACAAAGATAAGTGGAATCTTCATAGGTGACTTCTAACATTGGTTATAAGGAAATTAATAAAATTCAATTTTCTTTAAACAAATGGAGTGATAATACCAACTTATCAGTATTGGGGTTCACTTGAAAAAAATGAATAAATTGATGTTTGTGGCTATGGTAATTGATCATCGATACAAGTTAAAGTACTTGAATTATTATCTTTCCAATGCTTATGAGAGTGATGTTGTTAAGGATATAGTTGAGAGTGTGAACTGTGAAGATATACTTGTATCGTCTATATGACTTTTACATATCACATAACACTTCCACTCGAGGTAGTCATAGTATTAATGGTTCTCAACAATCAAAGACTGTCACTATAAATGAAGATGATCATGGTGTGGACGATGAAATAGATGATCCGTGGATAACTTTTAAGAGATTGAGAGAAGAAGAAAGTTCATTAGAAGTGGAGAATGATTTGAGTTCTTATTTGTCTGACAAGGATATTGAAGATAAGGATGATTTTGAGATTTTGTATTGGTGGAAAATGAATGGCTAATATCCCATTTTATCAAAAATTGTTCGAGATGTTTTGGCGGTTGCGATATCTACAGTGACTTCTGATCTACCTTTAATACAGGGGAGGATTTTTTATTCTTTCGAAGTTCTTTGACTCCAAAAACAGTGGAGATCTTGATATGTATACAAATTGGATTCGTGGTGGCTCCACAACTTGAAGAGTTAGAGGGTGAAAATATTGAGTCAGGTTATTAAATAAATTTTTTATTGTACATATCTAACATGTATTATGCTCAAATAATTAATATATTTAATTTTGTTTGATTTGTTTTGTAGAAAGTCAATCATCCTTCGTTGTTTTGAAATAAATAATTGGATTTGGAGCATATTGATGATTTTAATAGTAAGTTTTACTACCACAAGATAATATATTATTATTACTTATGTTATAAATGATCCTCTTAGTTTAATGTTTTTGTAATTTTTTCAAGCATTGAGAAGTGAAAGACCAAAAATGAAGAAGAAAACTCACTCATTCGTCATGGTGTTGTTTTGTTTTGTTTTTGTTTTTTTTTTTTTTTTTTTTGTAATATGCTAATAGTTATTATTGAACTTGGAATTTTATGTAATGGGTTAATAGTTATTATTAAACTTGAACTTTTTGTTTCTATTTTGAATGTAGACTTTGAATATTTTGAGTATGGACTTTGAACTTGAACATTTTAATGATTTGAGTTAGTTTCTTTTGAAATTTATATTAAATTTATGGCGGTTGTATTTTAAAGTAAATGCTAAAACTTTTGCATAGAATACATGTTGTATGATTATTAAATTTTTAATAATTTATGTAATATATTTAGTTCACTTATGTAAATATGAAAGTTTATTGACCTACAAAAATCAAAATCTTTGATAGAAAAGGAAGTAAGGAAAAAAATTCAAAAAAAATCAAAATGCAAAAAGAAAAAAAAAAGAAAAAAAAGAGAAAAAGACCTGATGACCTAACCCGACCCAACCCGAAAATTTTGGGTTAGGTTGAGTTGGATTGACCCTTCAAGAATGAACCCTAGGGTTCATTTAAAGCAAACTCGAATTTTCAGGTTGGCCTACAAAATTCCTTCAACCCGGCCTATGTATACCCATACTTATAACATTGATGAGTATATGTAACTCCCGAATTTATCCATACTTCATAGAATTAAAAATGCATGAAATATTAAAGTCTTATCTGGTAATCATTTTGTTTTTTTGTTTTTATTTTTTAAAATTAAGCCTATGAACACGACTTTCACCTGCAAATTTATTTATTTGTTATCTACTTTCCATCAATGATTTAAAAAATCAAGCCAAATTTTGAGAACTAAAAACAAAATAGCTTTCAAAAAGTTATTTTTATCTTTGGAACTTGGGTTAAGAATTCAAGCATTGTAGTTAAGAAAGATGCAAATCATTATAACAAATGTGAATGAAATAGATTTAATTTAAAAAAAAAAAAAACAAAAAACAAAATCTAAATGATTACCTAATCGGGTCTACAAGTTTTGTAACTTCCTCGATTTTTCTAGGATTATAAATATGACCTATTCTTTATTTATTTATGTAGTTTTTAATTTGATTTGATGATTTGATGATGACGATGGTGATAGCGTGATATTGTGATAAGTCATTGATCTTGAAAAAGCAAGGAATTCTACTTCAGGAATTCTATTTTTTTTAAAAAAAAGAAATTACTTGATGTATTTGTTTAATCTTCCTCACTTGCTATTAGTATCTTTTTTTAGTTCTTTTTATAATTGTTGATATTTATTTTTAAGAGTAAAAACAATACATGACATAAAGGAAGTCTATAACACCCTTTACAAAGTATAGTGGTAATGAAAAGATGTTCGCTCCCCTATGTTCCAAATATATATCCTCCTCTGGCCTGTCTAATAAATATTTTAGGTCCGATTTGATAATCATTTTATTTTATTTTTTTAAATTAAGCTTATGATACTATTCGCATTCAAAATATCTTTCGTTGTTATCTACTTTTCATCTATGATTTAAAAAATAAAGCCAATTTTTTAGAATTAAAAAAAGTTGTTTTTTTTACTTTCTAAATTTGGCTAAGAATTCAATCATTGTACTTCAAAAAGATACGGATCATTGTAAGAAATATGGATAAAATAGGTGTAATTTTCAAACAAAAAAAATCAAATAGTTACCAAACGAAACCTTAACAATCATATTTCTTTACATTCTGGTTTGCAAAAATTGTGAATATTACACTTTTGTGGAAGAAATCCAACATCTCATAGTATAAGCGAGTATTTAAAGGGCGTTTGGATTGAGGGAATTGAGATGGGTAAGGGATAAACATCCCCTTGTCGGACAAGTTTTGTAGCCTTGACATGAACTTAAGCTATTCTCATGCATCTATTATACCCATGAATGATTCCAATAAAAAAGACATGAGTTTTCTTCATTCACACTCTCTCTCCTTATAATACATTTCTTTATTCTTTTTATTTTATATATCATTAAATTTAATTAATTAAATTATTTTTATATGAAAATTAAAGGGCTATTTTTAAATATAGAAAAATAAACCAAAATATTTACAAGATATAGAAAAATTTTAGAACTATCAATGATAGACAGTACTGATAGAAGTCTATCAGTGTCTATTAGCTTCTATCATTGATAGTTCTAAAATTTTGCTATATTTTGTAAATATTTTCAACGGTTTTACCATTTGAAATAATTTTCCAAAATTAAATTTATACTATATAAAATTATTTAAATAATAAGTATGAATTAACTACTCCTATTTAATAAACAAACAAACAAACAATATATATATATATATATATATTAAAATAATTTTATGTCTCAACGAATCACACGTAGAGATATTGATAATACACATACATAGAGTTAATGGTATTTCATAACTAATTGATTGAGCAGCAGCTCGTAGACCACCTAAAAAGGAATATTTATTATTGGATCCATATCCTGACATAAGAAGTCCGATGGGAGCAACACTTGAAATGGAGACCCAATCGGGAGATGTTTCAGCTTATATTCCTTTTATTATAGTTTAATAAATTAATTTATATATACACATATATACTCATACTTATTTTTCAATAGAATCGATAGTTAACCATTATGATTAATATAATATGAATTTATTTGTTTTAATAATTATAATTAGTTTATCATTGATTAATCAGAATTCATTAGTTGTTTCATTAATTAACATCATAACTATATAAATTCATCAAATTGGTCCCATCAAGTTATATAATCGAGTAACTTTAATTATAAATTTCTCACTTTACAAATACTTGTAATCAATAATTTAATTAATATTATTATTTGATTATTAAATATTTAAAACTTCCTCACTCTTCAACTAATCTATTAAAATTTTACATAGATTTAAATACAAAAATATCTCATTCTCATTCCAATAAAATCTTGATAACATTCCAATGACACAACCAAATATAATCATCTTAGATTCCAATCAATCTTATTTCCAGACTTATTATTTATCAGCATCCTTAATTACTATGTGTATTTATAAAACCTTAAACAAACAGCCTGTAAGAGACATTTTCATCTATCATACCTTTGAAGGAGCCTAATTGATCATAGACAATGAGACTCCACTAACATTGGAATGTTATATATAATATTATTGTATTGAATTTATTTTATTTTAATATTTATTCATGTTTATACGTTTTTTATATATATTTCACACGTTATTTTATTTGAATATAATGTAGCATATTTTCTAAATAAGTTCTCTTTTAAAAAAAAAAAAAATAACAAAGAAAACATATTACTGTTTAATAAATTTTTTATAGTTAATTAAATATGTCATTTTATGAAATATGACAATCAATATATACCTCATTTTAGTTTTATCTTTTTTGTTTACTTTTTTTTTTCAGCGTTGTAATTTCAAAATTTCCAAGTTTCATGTATTGGAATATAATAGTTTTGATTTATCAAAACTACATAACAATATATGAAAAGAATTATATACTCTAGAGTAATTGTGTAAATCTTTTACTAACTAATATTGCTTCTATTTTTTTTAACTACTACTATTACTTTTTAAACATTTTTTTATTGAAAATTATAATTTAATTTCATAATATTTTTTAAAATTTAGATTTATTTCTTTATTTGTTAATTTTCATATTTTAATATAATGGTCATATAAAATGCAATATCACATGCAAATCACATAGTAAAAGATCTAGTAATTCTAAATGGTCTCTAGACCCATTTGACCGTTAATTGACTTAACGGATCGTCTGGAGCTTTTAAATGTTGATGTGTACTCGTTTACTTGTCAATTTTTACTTAGATGAAATATGAAATTTATTAGGTTGAAATTTGAGATATTAAAAAAAAATTGTTTTTGGTTTCTTGCGCGTCTCTTTCTCTTACATGAAGATAAATCACGATTTCGAAAAATCTCAACCATAGACGGTTTAGTGTGTTTGACAACCATTCAAAATACTTTTGAAGTGTATTTTAAACAATTTTGATTAAAAATGTTTCAATAACGAAATGAGACATGCAAGATACTAAAAATAAAATATTTATTCTTTTATTTTTTTTTCTTTTCTTTTTAAATATCTCAAAATTTAACCTAGTATATATCTTATTTCAATAATTTTAAAGTAAAAATGGACGAATAAATTTAACAGTCCAATCAACAATACGTTTAAGTCAACTAACAGTTAAAGTCTTATAAAACCTCAAAGACCAAATAGACATGTACTAGAAACTTTAGGCTAAATGTATTTTACTTTTTCTTCTTCTTTCTTTCTTTCTTTTTTTTTTTTTTTTTTTGGCGTATTCTTTTTTTGGCCACACTTTTTTAGTTACATATATATAAGAAAAAACATGTTTTGGTTTTGTCATTTTAATGCAGAGACATCAAATAATAAAATCACTTGGAGACCATTTGAATTTAAAATATTTTAAAGTCAAATTGATGAGCTCTAAAAGAAACTATTAATATTTATTTAAGATATTTTTGGTCGCCTATAGCAGTTTGACTTTTGGTCTTTTTTTTCCTTTTTTTCTTCTTTACAAATGGTGTGCATTTTGATAATGAAATATATGAATTCTTACTCAAGTTCCACAAACTATTGTTTGAAATGTCCCTAAAAGGTGGATAACGGAATAAAGAAAACTACAGGTGGAGTTGGTGTGTATAATTTTGATTTTACAGAAACAAACTATTATCTAATATATCTAAACATTTTTTAGTACGATAATGGTAGGAATGAGGGATCAAACCTCCGATTTCAAAAGAAAAAGTACATGTCAAATTATCACTAGGTTCAACGAGTCCTCACTTAACATATTTGACAATTAGTTTTAAGATTGGACTTCTGCCCACTGATTTTGGACGTGACAATTAACTTTCAGAATTCTTTTAATAAAAACTCAAGGATGCTAATACAAAATATTTACACAGCTTGACACAAGGTGTAAGAATTTAATGACAAAGTGAGTTTAATTTAATGATTATTGACATGCATCTTCTTTTGAGGTTAGAAATTTAGTCTCCCATCACAACAATTATTATATATATATATATATATATATTTTAAAAAAAAAAGTAAGCCATTTAATATCCTATTGTAGCTCAAATCTTATGGTAATAGTAAAATATTTAGAATGGAAATGTTGATATCGATTAATTGAGGTTGCAAGGTACGTAAGTTCAAAGATGTTTTAAAAACAATTATCAATCTATTAAATATTAATAAATTTTGTGGCAATCAAATACTTTTCAATCTTTCAATTCTTTAACTAATATGATAGAATACTTTTAAGTGTTAGGAGTAGGAAAATCACCTTCGGAATAGCAGACCAAAGTTATAGGACTTGGATATGAGTATATTGTTGAAATAGAATGGCCTCATCTTTTTCTTTTTTCTTTTTCCTTTTTTTTTGTTTCTACTTTTTGTTAATTAACAAAAAAAAAGAAGAAGTTATAATTCACTATAATAATACTATAGTCGATGGCATAACAATTCGTTTACAACTAACATCTTTACCATGTTGTAAAACCCATAGCCCATTTTCCCGTAATAGTATAGAATAAAGAAGAATTAAATCTTAGGGTAAGAGTAGGAAGGGCCCTAAGGGATAAAAAGGAATAGAATACTTTGGGATTTAAACCCTATGGGGTGAAGTTGTGGTTAAGAAAAATTCCTATTACAAAATTTGACTAAGTGCTTAGGTGTGTTCATGCGTTGGCCCTAAAGACTTAGGCAAAGGTAGAAGTGTAACAAGAGTAACACATGCCTTGGAGGTTAGATCATCATTTTGGGCAAAAGGATGCGTTGAAGGGTGGTAAGCGGTTGAAGGATGGCACAAGGGCTGGAGGGAGGCATGTGTCGAGCAGGCTCGGCCAGACGCCGCCATGCGTCGAGCAGCCTCGGCCAAGTGCCCAGGCACGCATCGAGCAGCCTCGGCCAGACGCCAGCCATGTGTCGAGCAACCTCGGCCAAGTGCCTAGGCATGCATCGAGCAGGCTCGTCCAGACGCCCAGCTATACGTCGAAGCGCCTTGCCCATGCGTCGAGTGATTGAGCGAGCCCCGCGAGCGGGCCCAGCTGTCGTGCCAAGCAATGCGTCGATGCAAGCGCCCTATGTGTCGAGTGGCTGAGCGAATGATGCAAGTGCCTATGCGTCGAGCGACCGAGCGAACAATGCAATCGCCCATGCATCGAGCGGCCAAGCGAGCCCTGCTGAGCGATACGTCGATGCCAAGCTATCAGCCAAGCACCCAAGCCATGCATTGATGCTAAGCCATGCGTTGGAGCCGTGCGACCTTGCTATGCGTTGGAGGTTGGTGATGGCTTTCATTTGGAATGCATTGGACATAGGCCATGCGTTAGACTAGGATTGGATGCATGATGTTGGCTCTCACGATGGTGCTATGTTGGAAATTAAGGAAGACTAAGGATTTCTATGCGTTGGAAATCATACTATGTGTCGAGGCCCTACTATGCGTTCTAAGTATACTATGCGTTGATACCTTAGGCTAGTTGTATACATTAAGAATCACCCTAGTGAACGCATATTGAAGGGAATGAGCGCATAAGAAGGTTGAGCTCATGAGGAAGACGTCATCATAACATGTGGCTCGTTGAGAAGAAACCTTCGGACTTAAGAAATTGAGGTGGAGGCTTAAGGGGACATGAAAATTTAGTCTCATGTGTTGGCATTGTAGAAAAGAGACATCCAGCACTTGCATGGCTCAAACCTTGCGTTGGTAGACACCTCAAGCAAAAGGTGGAAAGGGTTGTAGGCTGGCAATCCTTAGGAACAACACATGGAGAAGTAGGTGTCGATCTTGGAAGGCTTTTAGACGCCTATAAGGAGGGACGCCTCACTCCAACCTACACACCAAGTCATTTCTCCAAAAGTATAAAGAGAGGAAAAATAAAAAGAGAGAAAAATTAAGTGTGGGTCGGAGATTTCCAGCAAGGACGCGGAGGAGCCAAACTATTTGGACTACAGCGAAAGGCCAACTTCAAACCACTAGTTCTCCCAAACCACTTGTGCGAATCAAGTGATTCTTAAACCAAAAGTTTCTAAATTAAGTCTAGTTTTTGATGTGGCTGCCTCAGCAAAAAGCTACCTTTAGGGCTATCGAAATTAAGGAAAACTGAGAGGTGCTCACCAAAAAGAAGGAAGCCGGGCTAGAAAGAGTAAATTTGATACTCAGAGCCTTCGCCAAGAAATTTGGGAGCGAAACTTTAAGGTATTGTAGTTAGACATTTTCACACATTTTTTAAGAAGGAATTGTCTTGAGATAAGGCTCGTAAGTGGTAGTAATCTAAGCTTCAAAACTAAATAAGATCCAACAGTAGAATCAGGGAAACCAAGTGAACTGCGTGGAAAGTTCTCCATAACTTCACCGTGAGTGGTTAATTCTTCCCTTGTTATTTTTGAGCATATTTTAAATTAATATGTTGTAGGTTATGTATGATGATTGGGATGGTCAGGGGGTCTAAGGACCTAGAACCTAAGCCCAAAGTAAATTCTTACAGGATGGTCAGGGGACCAAGGAGTCTAGTGCCTGAGGCTGTGGGATAGAGAATCCTTGAAGTGGGATGGTCAAAGGGCCGATGGGCCTAGTTTCTGAGCCCATGATAGGATGAGCTATGTGCACATAGGCTGGTATTATTATTATGATATTGTATGTTGAACATCTACCGTGTGTGTAGGTGGATTCGTGAAAGCTTCATGCTTTGTTATAGGTTCACTTGGAAACCTCATGTTTGTTGTGGAAGATTTATATTTGTGTTACCATACATTGAGCTTTGTAAAAGCTCATGGTTTATCTCTATGTTTACCTTGCAGGTAGCTGACGAGCCTAGGTTGCGGTATTGGTTAAGGTCTGCCACAAGTTGAAAAATAATTGTAAATAAGACCGATTACCGGGATAGGGTTTCCATGTGTATTTTATAATTTGGACTTGTAAACTAGTTTCTATTAAAAGCATGTAATACTTTTTCGCTGCAAATATACTAAAAGAAACTAGTAGTGGAGCTAAAGAAGTAACATATTATATCACGCCTCACCGCGGGCTTAGAAGCACGGGCTCGGGGTGGGGTGTGACACATGTCTTGTCAAATGGTCACGTTTGCAATATCTGTTACCTTTGAACGAAAGATTAATTTAGGTATATGAGGTTCTAACAAGTCACATATCAATTAACCGATGTATAAACATAAATTTGACTTTTAAGTATTATTTTTGTTTTAGGTCATTTTTAGACCAAGGATCTAGAGCTCGGGAAGACATGAGGGATGTAAAATGGGCCAATGGGCCAAAGAGGAAGAAAATGAGAATCGTTAGGCCAAAAGACCCAACTTGCCCCCTTCGGCCTTAGCCTCCGAGGCCGAGGTGGGCAAGTTTGGGTCAAACGACCTAACTCACCCAAAAAATAAGTTCAAGTCCTCTTGGCCAGCCTAAATCTACTTTCCCTAATCCCAGCTACTCTTTCTGAGCTCATCTTGGTTTAAGATCCCCTTTTCCTAATCCTATTTAGGCTTAGAATCCACAATCCGCCATATGCTATAAATATGGGGTAATAGGCACATCTCCATGTAAGTTCTTCTCCACCATCTCTAACTTACTTCGACCTTTTGTTAAATATTGACTTAAGCATAAGAGGTCTTATGGCAGACACTATACTTGTGTTTTCTTTTCTTGTTTTGTAGGTCATCTTTCTTCCCCGAAATTATAAATTTACTATCGATGGCATATGAAATTCAGGTGAGTCCCCCTGCTCGGATTTTGCCATCAATAATTGGCACCGTTTGTGGGGAAGAATATTACGAACCTAGCAAACTTGAGAAAAAAATGCCAAAGGAAACAAGTGAGATAGATAGGCATAGCAGAGGTGAATCTGACCAAGAACGATATCCCAGGAGGACCGTAGAGCGTTCAGCAAAAGGTCCCCTTGCTCTAAGCTCACCTCGACCTCGATCAACTAGGGAAGAGGCAGAGGCTAAATTTGCAGCTTTAAAGGAAAGGGTGGCTACATTGAATCAAAATCTTGCGCATAGGGTAAGCCAAACCAGAACGATAAGCAAATTGACCTCCATTCAACAATCAACAAATTGAAATTGCAAAGGGAATGTAGGAAGAAGGCCAGCAAAAGGAACATACATACCTCTGCCTCCTATCACGATACTCGAGGTCGAAGAGGGTCTGAAGGATCAAGTGTGAAGAATCCATCCAAGGATACACTAAGGACTGATATGCAGAGATTAATTGAGGAGAAAAGACGGCTATAGAAAAAGGTCGAGGCAGACCTCAAACCAGAACAAAACTTTAGAAGTAGGAACTCCTCAAAATACAAAAAGATATAAGTAATATACAGGAAGATATGCAGAAGACTTGCAAAACAGACAGGGTGGACCTAGAAACTTTAATCGAGTAGATGAACCCTCCATTTTCTTATGAGATAATGAGAGAGGTGCTGCCCCAAAAGTTCAAAGTTCCAAATATAAAACTATTCGATGGAAGTTAGATCCTCTAGAGCGTTTGGATACTTATAGATCTTAGATGGAATTACACGGAGTTTCAAATGCAATAAGATGTAGGGCTTTTTCTTTTTCCCTTTCGGAACCAGCTAGAGATTGGTTCCAAAAATTGAAAAGAAAATCAATCGATTAATTCAGAGAACTTGCCAAAGCATTCATCACTCAATTCCTAATAGGTAGGGATCAACAAAAACCACAAGTCCACATGTTGATAGTAAGGCAAGGGGAGATGGAAAGTCTAATGGAGTACATAGCCAGGTTTAACAATGAAGCCCTACAAGTTGAAGGGTACACAGAATCAACACAACTTTAATAGCAGTGGTGGCAAGACTAAGTGCCTCCTGTGCTCTATAGAAAAAGAAATAGCCAACATCCTATGTAGAGTTCATGACCAAAGCACAAAAATATATGAGCGCAGAGGAATCAATCAAATCCAAGAGCACAACCAGCAACAAAAGAGATTGCACAATACGACCTAGAGAGCATCACAGAGACATAGACATGAGGGAAAGGCCATCTCAGAGTTACAAAAGGAGAAGGATAGATGAACGGGTTGAACCACAAGCCATTTACGGAAACCGATTTGAAAGATATATACTTACCACAATTTCACCAAAGGGGATTCTAATGGAAATTTGACATAATGATTTGCTTAAATGGCCAGATAAAATGCAAACTTTACAGTGTAAAAGGGATAAGAAGAAGTTTTTTTATTTTCATGATGATCACAGAAATTCCAACCTCTATAATTTGCATGGATTTTCACTTATATAATATTTAATATATCATTCCTTTGGCGAAACATACTAGTTTAGGAACATAGATTTCGGGGTTTACACTTAGCTTACACGAGCTTATTTCTTCATGCTTCCACCCTCTATCCTTCCTAAGTCATGGCATCATTAAACTCATTAAGAGACATCTCATCACTTCCTCTTACTTAAAATAATTAGGGTTCGAGCTTTAAAAATTCTTCCCCCTTAAAAGAAATTTCGTCTTCGAAATTTGCTTGAACCTACTTATAACTTAGGCTTTGACAACATCCTTTGGTTGTAAACTTTACAACCTTCTTCTTTTCCTTTTTACTACGCTTTCACTGTGCTACTCTTATATTAACTTTGTTCATATTAAATAATACTGGTATGTATGAACAACTTGATCATCATAGTTCACTGTATTTGTCACATTCCTTTAGTTACTCTTTCATTTTCTATTGAGTCATGGTATTTGTTTACTACTAGATTGGTACTTTCCATTTCCCAACAGTACTACTGAAACACTCTTTTCCAGTTGTTATACCCTTGAATTACTTGCTACTTGTGACATCATATTGTGTCAAGTAGACTTCTCGACCTAACTGAGGGCACTCTTTTTAAGATGCCCTTTCTATCCACACTTGAGGAAAGTGATTATTTGTACTATAACATTTTCCAAGATATGGCTTATCATACCGTATACATAAGATTTCCTTAACTGTACCAGTCCCTAGCTCAGTTACAATTTAAACTTCAAACTATTACCTGGAACATCAGTAAATCTGGACTTTTTTCTTTTTGTCTTCTGCTGACCCTTTTATTCCTTACCTTTATACTCAATGTACCCCTGGTACACTTTGAGCTCACTGTTGCTCATTTTTTTTCCCTCTTCTTAGGAGTAATCTGACTAGGACTTCCTCTAGATTACACCCCTTCCTCTGAATTCACTGGAATAGACTTCATGTTTACCACCAACTGAACAGATGTGCTATACATTCTATTTCCAGCGAAAAGTCTATGTTTACCTGTATACTGACTTCCACTCAGGTACTAGTAGTGGATTGAGTACCCTATCGACCTTTGCCTTCCAGGCTTCACTTGTTGACAAAACAATATCACATAGCACTTTTCTTATTTTGCTAAACTATGCCTTAGTCAATTAGTCTAGAGTGTCCGTTCTGCTCACTCTCTAACATTCTTTTCTACGTTACCACTTAACTGGGAAGGAACTCTTCTGGTTCTCTTCTTACGATCATAACTTGCATTCTTAGTTGAGAGAGAATCTTTACTCAATCCCTCAACATCAATTTATGGTTAGAATAGAGTGTTCTCAACACTATCAATCACAACTTTTTCCTTATTTGCACAATTCTAATTCAAATACCATCATGCCTTAGGTACTATTGCTCAGATACCTTCTCCGTGTCCTTCGGTATCGAGCTATTCAAATTCTAAGGCAAAGCCTCAGTACCTTCTGTATGTACTTCTGTACTGAGTTATTGACATTCTAGTCTAAGCTCCAGTACCTTCTTCGTGTACCTCAAAACTAAGCTATTTATACTTACTTGCTTGCATATTCTTATCTCTTAACAACTTAGTTGCCCAAATGCATTCCTTACTAACGCATCCTCATGATCATTATAATCATAGTATATATACAACATTGATGTGAGGTGCGTTGTTTGGTAACTATTTGAGAATAGTTATCATTAATAACTTTCTGTGATCATACATTGCTAAACATTCATAAGCTTTAGCAATTTACTTAAAACTTTTAAAGCATTTAGAGTCACTCACTCCCACTGCTGGGACCATATAACCAAGAAATACAACCTGGTCTAACCAGAAATCACATTTGCTGAACATGGCATACGACTGCTTTTCTCACAGCATCTGCAAAACTATCCTCAAATGGTTCCCGTGATCTTTCCCACTGCTCGAATACACCAATATGTCATCAAGATGACACACTGGATCTATTGTAACTCTTATTTATTAATTCTTGTAACTGAACTTTCAATTCTCTAAGTTCTTCTGGCACCACGCTTAATGGTACCTGATAAGTAGGTGTTGTATCTGGAATTAAATCGATAGTAAACTCAACTTCCTGGTCAGATTATAAATCTGATAACTTTTCAGGGAAAACATCCAGGAACTCTTGTATAATTGGTACATCCTCAGGTTTCATCTTCTCATCCCATGAAACCGTCATATGGCCAAATAGGCTTCACACCTTTTACTTAGTAGCTTCCTAGCCTTCACTGTAAGCTTCCTGAAGTATTCCTTTGCTTCTCACAAATACTGTCTTTTGCTTACCAAATTTCACGAACATTATCCATCCTTCAATCAATTCATACGGTTGTAACATTTATTCGAAGAATCCATGCTCTAGAGTGACATCAATTCTAGGAAATCTAATGGAATCACTTCATAACCATACTTATCAACCACTACCCCAGAGCCTATAGAACTCTTATACTGTTACAACCCTTCCACACCATAACAACAACCATTTAGGGACATGCCCTCCACAATCTTTCTTATAAGTAGTGCGACATGCTAAGTAACAATAAAGGTATAGTACCATAATACATTAGTTCATAAATATACTGATACCTAAAGTTACTTTACCATTCATAACATTAGGTGACTCCTCTGCCTCCCGGTAGGACACTTCTTAAAACTCGCCCTGACACTGAGGGCGTCCTGCTTCCTTTCTCATTTTCCTTCTTTACATCTGTAAAGTCATATCATGTTTTATCTGAACTCCTCGACCTAGCTGGGCATTCCTCCTTGAAATGTCCCGCCTATCCATACTGGAAACATACATTTTTCCCTTTACAACAGGTCCCTCAAAGATGCTTACCACAATTCGTACATAAGGGTTTTACCCGTACCAGCTACCAGCCCGGTAGGATGCCAAAACCTTGACCTATCATCCATACAAATCATAAGTCTTGGCTTCTTCCTTCCTACCCTATGCTGACTTATAGCTCCATGTCCTTTTCAATACCTATTAGGTCATTCTCAACACCATACTTCCTTTCTGAATCCGCCAGAACGAATTCAACACTTTCCGCCAACCCTTTGGCGATCTTGTTAAATATTCTTTTCCTATCTGTGGAATCCTCGATTCCCCACCCGAAGTCGTTTCCTGATTTACCGGGTCTTTACCTTTCCATTCACTAACATTTGGATTCCCTCGAATCTCGGAACTTTTAAAGGTAGGGTCAGGGTTCCCATTGTCTGTCTGCATGCTCTGCTTGCCACTTTTCTTGACATCTTCCTCTTACTTAGTTAGTACACATGCTAAAGAATCAAGACTCAGACATGTATATATAAATTTTTCCCCTCTCTTCCCAAATTCTTTTGCTTTGATACCAACTTGTCACACCCCGCACCAAATTACCCTCCTAACCTGGATGGAATAGTGACTGCAGTAGTTACCAACCCTTTTGCTGGAACTTACTGCCTATTTTACTTGTTAACTAATGCTCAAATCCTGAATATAACTCAAAACTTAATACATTTACACTACAGGGTTCTGCAACATTGATTATGCATGGATATCACCACCTAGTGAACCCCATCAAGAATACTAGTCACTAGACAGACACATGTGTACTAGCTAATATAGGTCTTCAATTATGCTTCCCTCAACCTGTTTCTTTGAGTGGCAGAGCAGCAGCAGAAAAGTCTTATGGGAACTGACCGCTACCTGGAAAGGAAAACATTCGAAAGTGTGAGCTAGAAGCCCAGTGAGTGACTTAATAAAACATAAAACTTATGTTTAAACTGAAAGCTTGAAAACATAATATTGGAACTTAGAATACACCAAGCAAACGTGTACTTACAACCTTTTAAACCAATGTATCTGAAACCTGAATCTTAGTTGAGAATGAACATTCACTGCTCTAATTCCCAATGTCAAGCCATGGCCAAATTAGACCTCTACCTCAACCTGTTCACATTAAACTATGGCTAGAAGAGATCCCTACGTCGATCTCTTTAAGATACCGATGGCATCTCAAGCAACATCTCTAAGACATAAATGTTGATAACAACTTTTATACATCAATAATCATCATTACATCCTGGTTGAGAACGAGCATACACCGCTCTAGCTCCCATCGTCTATTACCAGCCAAAAGACCTATACCTCAGTCTTTCATTCAGACCTGCCTACATACACACGAAGTTTGTTACATACCGTCAACACATTAGATACATCTATTCAGATACCTTCCCTACAAGTATCCTTACTCATTATGTTTAGAAATACCAACGCATGTACTTTGGCAACATTAGGTATTTAAAACATAGTACGTCAAGCTTCATTCAACCTTAGCTTTAGCTCTAACACATGCTTCATATTTTGTGAAATAAGTTGGATTAAAACATATTAAACTAGCTTGTAAAACCACTAGCATGCGTTAGACATGAAAAACATACTTGAAAAACTAATACATTAGTAAACATCAAGTGTTGATAAACATTCACAAGCATTAGAAATTTCAAACTATCCTTCTAGCCTAGAAAAATATATGACTGCCCTTATCCTTAGTTGAGAGTGAACTAATAGTTCTAACCCTCAACGTCAACCTTAGTCGGAGAGAACTCTTTTGCTCAATCCCTCGATGTCGTATTACCTACGTGCACGTGGTTATAACTGAGTACCTCGTACCTTATGTACTTGATTAGGATACCTTCTCATTGTCCTTCAGTATCCTCGGGTACTTCTGCTCAGATACCTTCTCAAACGTCCTTCAGTATCGAGCTGCTAAGATACCTACTCATATGTCCTTCGGTATCAATTTGGCCGGATACCTTCTCAAAAGTCCTTCGGTATCAAATTGGCCAGGTACCTTCTCAAGTGTCCTTCGGTACCAAATTGGTTAGATACCTTCTCATATGTCCTTCGGTATCAATTTGGTCGGATACCTTCTCAAAAGTCCTTCAGTATCAAATTGGCCAAGTACCTTCTCAAGTGTCCTTCGGTACCAAATTGGTTAGATACCTTCTCATATGTCCTTCGGTATCAATTTGACCGGATACCTTCTCAAAAGTCCTTCGGTATCAAATTGGCCAGGTACCTTCTCAAGTGTCCTTCGGTACCTCGTTTTAAGTAAAACTAGTCATAACATTTGATTGAAAGGATACCTTCTCATTGTCCTTCAGTATCCATCACGTAACTAGTCACAACATTCAGTTGAACACTAAAGATTAGTGCTCAGATCATCATACTAATTCATCCATCATACTAGTTTATCATAAAAATAAAGTTACTTAAACATGCTGAAAGCATTTGGAAAAGATAACATATTTAAATCATATCAATTCCATGGAAAACATGCTTTACATAGCATGAGAAACAATTCCACAGTTACGTTGCTTGGCACTTCATCTATACACTTAGCATGAGAATAACTTTAAAGAAATCATAATTTCTAAATTATTAAAAACATTAATTCATCACAACGAGGATCAGAGGTTAAGGCCACAAAACGAGGAAAGACCACCGACTAGGCAATATCCCATGCCACTCAGAGAAATCGATATGTTATTTGAAGGTCCGACTAGAGGATATTCGACTAAAAAAAGGAAGGCAAAACTTCAGGAAGGAACAAACTAGAAATAAATTGTATCTTCTTTTTGCAAGACAACAAAAAATGGTTGACCATAAAGTTCACAGAAGATGAGGCAAACTTCCTCCATCAATCGCATAATGATGCTTTGGTAGTGGCCTTAAAAATAGCCAACATGAAAATGCATCGAGTCATTATTGACGGAAGAAGTTCAGCAGACGTGTTACCGCTCATGGCATTTAAAGCCATGGGCATAGGTGGGGAACACAAAAGCTGAGCACTACACCATTGGTGGGTTTTGAAGCAAAAAAAATAAATCCTGAAGGGAGCATACAACTTCAAGTGACGTTTAGAGAAGGAAGCAACCTCGTGACAAAAATGGTGGAGTTTTTTTTTATAGTAGATTGCTCCTCAACCTATAATACGATATTGGGACGACCCACCTTATATAATTTAAAAGTCGTTTCATCCACATTCCACCAGGTAATGAAGTTCCCAACCACAAAAAAGGTTGGAAAGGTCAAGGGAGAGCAAAAAACAGCAAGAGAGTGCTACTATACTACTTTGAAGGCAACATAGGATATGAAGATAGATGAGAAGCAGGAATAAGGTCGAGGTCGACCTAAAAAAATAAGACATTTTCGCTTTGAATGTTTCTCTTTTTTCAGTTGTAGAGTTTGAAAGAACCTTCCTTGTTTCAAATTACTTTCTTTCCTTAACAATAAATAAAGCATTTTCGTTTATTTATACATCGCTCCTGCAGAAGGAAGGGATTAGATAGATTAGAAAGTGGTTTGAGAGGCTAACAACTTGAAGTAGAATGTAGTGAGAGGTTAACACTCGAGCGGCACGACTCGACCTTAAACGCCGAGGTCGGCAGGCAAGGAAGCCCTTTCACCCTTCGAAGAGACGTTCAAAGGCTCTTTGCAGGTAATATGTGTTAAAAAACACTTTTTGATTCGGTTTGAGCCCACTTCTATCATGAGAGGAAACTAGAAATAAGCCTACATGAGCATGACCTTAAAGAGAAACTGCGATAAATGGTAGGAAGGGATCTTAGCGTTCGAATAGTACAGCCTAACCTTAAGAACCTGAGGCTGAGGCCAACCTTGAGGTACTAAGGAACTTTGTCATTAGACAGTTTGACCTTGGTTCCGCAAGGAGTGTACCTAAGGATAATGATAATAATAATAATGGAATATATATGTATATATACGTGTGTGTGTGTGTGTATAGGATTGAAATATTTAAAAGAAACAGAAACATGAATTCAAATTCGCTAACAAATGTTGGCCCAATGACACTTACAAAGGAAAAGGAAAATACAAACACGAAAATTAAAGTGAAACATTGAATCGCGGCTAGGCCTCCATAGTGTTGTCTTCCCCTTCTCCGCTTCCGTCAGAATCATCGGATGAATGAGGCATCAGGGTTGTCACAGCAGAAGACATACTTTTGTCAGGAAAAACAGTGGAAGATCTTGAAGTTGTTATTAAAATATAGACCTATGTACATTCTTAATGTAATGAAAGGTTTTATATCTATCTTTTATAAAGAACAATTCGTATAGAAATATCTTTTTTTCATAAATGAAGTGTTCATTAAAAAAAGAAGTATTTTAACTGTTCTACTAAAAAGCAACGTATATGTTAAAACCAACCAAGATAAAGCCATTTCAAATATTTAAATAGTTAAACAGCTGAAAAACAATAAGACAAACGGTTCCTTCAAGTACTAATCTTTGGTAATTAAAATTTTGTCACATAAAGTCTCAATGAGATTAAGAAAAAGATTAAAAGCGATCATCTAAATAAGTTAGAAAACAAATATTTTAACATTATGTGTGACTTATCTTGGAGATAAGATGACGAAAATTTTAAGAATCAAAGAACCCTTAAAAGCTTGTACATTCAGGTCTTTATGATCTGGTGAATGTCAAAGCATAACGAATGGTATGAATATTATAGTAATTATTCAAAGTACAGTTATATTTACTTAAATTATAAGTTTAAAACACTTGAAAGGTTCAAGGTGTATAAAATTTGTTAGGTAAAATAAATGAAAGACTTCGATCAAATCGAGGTAGAGAGTACAGAGAATTTAAGATTTCCAAGGCTATTTTGATAGAACATGAAGTCCAGTGACAACTCTCTACACCTAGTTGCCTTAATTGTTTTAGAGATACACATTAGTGACTATTATATACTCTTTAGTTTTGGAAATACACAATAGTGACTGTTATATATTCTTTTGAACATCATTCCATTTAAAGGTGTTTCTAAAATTCCACGTGAGATATGGAGAAATCATAAATATTGTTTATGACATGTAAATGAGGTTTACATATTTTCAGAAATTTAAGGAACATCAATATAAGTATTAGTATCGAACCTTAACGTATTGGAATATTGTTCAAACAGTATGCCTATTTAGGGTTGGCAACGGGGTGGAGCGGGGCGGGATCAGGGATGCATTTTCCATCCCCGTCCCCGCCCCATTCCGCATTTTGGGGAGTCGGTTTCAAGGTAAGGGAATCCTCGTTCAGGGATCGGGTCCCCGCAGATAAATATACTCTTTTTATATTTATATTTTTAATTAATTATTTATTTAAAATCAATTAAATCTTGGTATTTATATTCAAATTTTAAATATATAATATAACAAAGTAGTAGTATTATTATTTTATTTATTTAAATTAATAAATAAAAACATTTAGATTTAATAGAAAGTTTAATATAATTATATTGTGAAATAAATATAAAAAAAAAAAGTAAAAAAAGGTTGAAAAATAACACAATATATATATATATATATATTTATTTATTTATTTATTTGTTTGTTTTTTTGTTTACTAATGTTATTATTATTATTAAAAATATTAAAAAAATCGGGGACGAGGATGGGGCGGGGATATATATATATATCCCTGTCCTGGCCACGTCCCCGGTCGAGGATCTGGTTTTTATCCCCGATTTGACCCCGAATCCTCGGTCAAACCAGGGATTCCCCGCCCCAAGGCCTGCGGGGACCCGACCCCGTGGGAATTTTTTACAACTCTATGTTTATCGGTAGGGGACCAAAAAGTAGAAGCTTTTCAAAGTGGCTGGATTACCCATGGCGGATAATTGTGTAGGAGGCCACAACAGTTGCATGTTTGCATATGGCCAAGTAAGACGTTCAAACTTTCCTTGTTGATTCTACAAGTTGGGTAAAGCTTCTAGCATTTTCTTTTTAAGAATTCTGAAGATCACGTGTATCAAAGTAACATATAGATAGATAAATATTCATATAGGTCTTGAATTCTGGTGTGACTGATGGTGGATGTTATTTGAGCACACTCGTTTTTATGAGTATATATTTCTCCAATTTGAGGTCCAAGCTTCAGTGATTATAATTTTTATGTCTAGACTGGAAGTGGAAAAACTCACACCATGCTGAGAGATATTGAGGGAGGTACACAAAGGCACATTGTCAACTGTGGGATGACACCTAGAGTAGTTGAATATTTATTCACGAGAATCCAAAAGGTCTGCATCTCTTTGTTATGTTCAATTCGGGATTTAGAAAGGTTTCATTGGGATGGTCTTTTGATTTCTGATTCCAAAGCCTTTTAGTAGTTACATTGTATAAGTATTGCAAAATTTTTCAGTAACAATAATTAATTCAATTATGATCTCTTAGGAAAAAGAGGCTCGGAAAGATGAGAAGCTAAAGTACACTTGTAGATGCTCATTTATGGAAATATATAACGAACAGATACTTGATCTATTAAAAATTAATAAGCTAGATACATTATGGATAACACATTCCTAGATACATTTCTAATTTCAAGATACATGTAATTGTTCAAGTACATGAATGGTATGTATATATGTACTTCATTTATTTTGTGTCTTTTAGGAAGTGTCTCTTGAGTACTATATAAAGAGTTCATTTTTCTCATTTGTATGCAAGAGAAAAGAATAAAAAATCAATAGAAGAAAATTGAATTTAAAAAAAAAAAACTGAAAAAAAAAATTGAGTTCAAGAGAACAATATTCTTTTCTTGTGCATTCTTGAGTTTTGTAAGAGAATAAATTTCTTCTCTTAAAAGTTTGTGAAATTTAGAGTGGGCTCATCAACGCTTCCAACAAAATGGTATCAGAGCAAAAGGATTGAAAGATGTCATCTAACATGTTGTAGCCTCAACTTCCTTGCTTTTAGGGAAAAAATCATAGATGGTGGAGCCAACAAATGAAGGTTCTTTATAGATCTCAAGATCTTTGGGATATTAATGACAGAGGATATTCAGAGCCAGAAAGTGAGGATGGTCTTTCACTGCAATAACTCAATGAGTTGAGAGATACTAGAAAAAAGATAAGAATACATTATTTTTCATCTACCAAGCTGTGGATGAAGATATTTTTTAAAGAATATCAGGAGTCTCTACTGCTAAAGCAGCATGGGATGCGTTGAAAAATTTGTACGAAGGAGAAGAAAAGGTAAAATTGGTCCAATTGCAAACACTTCAAGCTGAATTGGATACCATTCGAATGAAAGATGTTGAAACAATTGAAGATTTTTTCAACCGTGTTATCTTAATTGTTAATCAATTGATATCAAATGGAGAAACAATCGAAGATTGAATGGTGGTTGAAAAGATCCTTAAAAGCATGACTAGAAGATATAAGCATATTGTTGTAGTAATTGAAGAATCCAAAGATTTGTCAACTCTCTCCATCAATAGCTTAATGGGATCTCTTCAATCTCATTAGCTCAGATTGAAGTTGTTTGATTCTACTCCTTCAAAAGAAGCTTTTCATATGCAATCCTCTTCTAGAAGGCGATCTGGTGGAAGAAGAGGTGGACGTGGCGGTAAAGGCAATGGACGATTCAACACCGTAACAAATTCTGAGTCAGAGAGCAGAGACAATCAATCTTCTTCAAATAGAGGAAGGAGAAGAAGTTCAAATTGAGGAAGAGGCGAAAGTGGTGGTCGTGGAGATTTTTCTCACTTACAATGTTTCAATTGTAGACGTCATTTTCAAGCAGACTGTTGGTCTAAGAAGGCTAATTCTAATCAAACAGAAATCACTCTAATGCATGAGCAACAGGATAATGATCAACGTCTTCTCTTGCTCACATTCAACGTCCAAGAAACAAGCACCGAAGAAATATGATATCTTGATAGTGGTTGCAGTAACCATATGACAAGAAGAAATGATATTTTTATATCTTTAGATGAATCTCATCAAAATGTAGTGAAGACTGGTGACAACAAGAATCTTGAGGTCAAAGGAAAAGGAGATATTTTTGTCAAGATAAAAAAGGGAGCAAAAAGAATTACTGATATATTATGTTTTAGGTCTCAAACACAATCTTTTAAGTGTTGGGCAACTTCTCCTAAGAGGACATTATGTTATCTTTAAAGATAACATATTTGAGATTAGAACCAAGAATGGAGGTCTCATAACGAAGATACGCATGACTCACAACAAAATGTTTCCAATTAAAATATGCTATGAGAGCTTGTTTGTTTTGAGACTTTAGTAAATGACTCTTCATAGTTATGACATTGTCGATTCGGACACCTGAGTTTTGACACTTTGTCTCACATGTGTCAACAACGTATGGTGAGAGGCATGCCAAATATTAAAAAGGAAGATCAACTTTGTGAAGCATGTGTTTTCGAAAAGCATCATTGAAATTCATTTCCAACTAGAGGTTCTTGGAGAGCATCAAAACCTCTCGAGCTTGTCCATACAGACTTATGTGGACCCATGAGAACCACTACACGTGGAGGTAACTGTTATTTTCTCACATTTATTGATGACTACAGTCATAAAACATGGATTTATCTCCTAAAAGAAAAGAGCTCTACTTTCGAATGTTTCAAGACATTCAAAGCAATGGTGGAAAATGAAAGTAACTTGAAATTGAAAGCATTGCGTTCGGATTGTGGAGGAGAATATATAGTCTTTGCAGATTTCTTGAAGGAAAATGGAATCAAGAATCAAAAGACTATTCGAAGAACTCCTCAACAACGGAGAGGAAAAATAGAATAACAATGGAACTTGCAAGAAGTATGTTGAAGGCCAAGAAGCTTCTAGATCAAGTTTGGAGAGATGCAATAACTTATGCTGTTTATCTCCTAAATTGAGCTTCAACTAAAAGTGTGCAAGGTATTACTCCTCAAGAAGCATGGAGCAAATTGAAACCAACTGTTAGTCATCTAAGAGTGTTTCGGTGTATTGCTTACTCTCATATTTCAGATGAGAAAAGAGGTAAACTAGGTGATAAATCAGAAAAATGCATTTTTGTTGGGTACAGTGAGAACTCCAAGGCTTACAGATTATACGACCGTGTAAGTAAGAAAGTTATTATTAGTCAAGATGTCAAGTTCGATGAAGCAAAATTCTAGCAATGGGATACATCAAATAAAGACCAGAATCCATTACTTATGAATGGCAAAGAAGATGCTCGAGACTTGGAGCTTAAAGAGACTCAACCACTGACTTCACCTTCTTTATCACACTCCACAAGTGATGAAGAAACTACTCCAAGGAAGACAAGAAATATTCAAGATATCTATAATACTTCAAGAAAAATACAAGATGATGAACATGTTGATTTTGCTTTATTTACAGATGTTGATTCTATATACTTTGAAGACGCAATTCAAGATGAGAAATGGAAAGATGCAATTGATTAAGAGATTGATGCAATCAGAAGAAACAAGACATGGGAGTTAGTCAAATTACCAGAGAATAGAAAAGCTCTGGGAGTCAAATGGATCTATAGAACAAAACTGAAGCAAAATGGAGAAGTGTAGAAATACAAGGCTAGACTCGTAGTAAAAGGTTACAAACAAAAGTTTGGTGTGGATTATGAAGAAGTTTTTGCATCAGTAACTCACTTGGAGACTGTTGTTTGATGTTAGCCCTTACAGCACAAAATAATTGGAAAGTTCATCAAATGGATGTCAAGTCAGCATTTCTAAATGGATATTTAGAGGACGAAATTTATGTAAAGTAGTCCCCTGGTTATGCCAAAATTGGAGAAGAAAATAAGGTGTGTCGATTGAAGAAAGCATTGTATGGGCTAAAGCAAGAACCAAGAGCCTGGTACAAATGTATCGATGATTTTTTCTTGAAGGATGGTTTCAGAGGATGTCCATATGAACATGCTCTCTACACCAAAGAAGACAAAAATGGTACTTTCTTGATGATTTTTTTATATGTTGATGATTTAATCTTTACGGAAAATTCAAACATGATGATTGACGAGTTCAAAGAGAGCATGAAGAAAGAATTTGAGATGACTAATATAGGTTTACTCCATTACTTTCTTGGATTGAAGTTAAACAACTTGATAATGAGATTGCAATTTCCCAAAAGAAGTATGCAAAAGATTTGTTGATAAAGTTCAAAATGGAGAATGCTTATCCTGCTAGTACTTCTATGGAACTGGGTTTAAAGTTAAGCAAGCATGATGATAGTGAAACTTTTGATGTCACCATCTATAGAAGTCGTGTTGGAAGTTTAATGTATTTAACTACAACTAGACTTGATCTTATGTTCTCAGGAAGTTTATTGAGTAGATTTATGGCATCACCGAAGAGAATTCATTGGGAAGCTGGAAAGATAATTCTTAGATATATTCTTGGAACTGTTGATCATGGAATCCACTATAAAAGGAATGTGGATAATGTTCTTGTTGGCTACAGTGATAGTGATTAGGGAGGAAATATTAATGATTTCAAAAGTACTTCTGGGTACGTATTTAATATTGGTTATGGAGCAGTTTCGTGGGCATCAAAGAACAGGATGTTGTAGCATTGTCAACAATGAAAGCTGAATACATTTCTTTGTCTGCAGCTAGTTGTCAAGCACTTTGGTTTAGAAAGGTACTACATGAATGAAGTGTCCTTAAGAGAAAGGGACCGTCAAGTTCTGTGACAATAAATCATTTATTTCACTTTCGAAGAATCTAGTTTTTCATGGAAGAAGCAATCACATACAGATCAAGTATCATTTCATCAGAGAATTGATCAAAGATGGAGAAGTATATATCAAGTTGCAAGACACAAGATCAAGTTACAGACATATTGACAAAAGCATTAAAGACAAACTTATTCTTGAAAATGAAAGAGAAGCTTGGAGTCAGGGAAGTCTAGCTTAAAGGGACATGTTAGAAATTAATAAGCTAGATACATTATGGATAACACATTTCTAGATACATTTCTAATTTCAAGATACATGCAATTCTGGATACATGTAAGTTCAAGTACATGAATGGTATGTAAACATGTACTTCATTTAGTTTGTGTCTTTTAGGAAGTGTCTCTTGGGTACCATATAAAGATTTCATTTCCCTCATCTGTATGCAAGAGAAAAAAATAAAAAATCAATAGAAGAAAATTGAGGTTTAAAAAGAAACTGAGTTTTAAGAGAACAATATTCTTCTCTTGTGCGTTCTTGAGTTTTGTAAGAGAACAAGTTTCTTCTCTTAAAAGTTTGTGAAATTTAGAGTGAATTTAGAGTGGGCTCGTCAACGCTTCCAACATGATCTTCTGGACCATTCAATTCTCATTGGAAAAGATAATACAAAAGAAAATACAAATTTAGAGTGGGCTCTTAAAAGTTTCTTCTCTTAAAAGTTTGTGTAATATTCTTATTCTTTTTTTATCATTACTATTGTAAGAATTAGGGCAAAGGTGTATAAAGCATAGGGCTGTAGCATTCAATTATCATTTAAAAAGATAATACAAAAGAAAGGAAAAATAGAGGAAAGGGAAGTCCAAAGGATGTTTTCATTCCCAGCCAACTTCGGTCTTCAACTTGGTATTAGAGCCAAAAATAGCCGACGCCACCTTCACCGGAAACAACACCTCCACCGCACCAGTCAAGTTCACCACACCACCTCTTAATCAACTCACCACCACAAAACTTGAACGAGAGAACTTCATGTTGTGGAAGACCCTCACGTTGCCGATCCTCAGGAGCTACAATCTCGAAGGTCATCTCTCCGGTCAGATACCTTGCCCACCAATGTTTATTCCAACCATCTCTGAAGCAACTTCAAGTTCTCAAGGACCCTCACGTTGCCGATCCTCAGGAGCTACAAGCTCGAAGGTCATCTCTCCGGTCAGATACCTTGCCCACCAATGTTTATTCCAACCATCTCTGAAGCAACTTCAAGTTCTCAAGTGGCCAGCGATGACAGAGTGAGTTCATCAAAGGAACGATCACTCAACTCGCAATATGAAGCTTGGCTTACAGTCGACCAACTCTTGTTGGGATGGCTGTACAACTCGATGGTACCAGATGTGGTTGTTCAACTTATGGGATATGAAACTGCCAAGGAATTGTGGTAGGCTATTCAAGAGATCATCGGAGTTCAATCAAGAGCTGAAGAAGATTACTTAAGATAACTTTTCAACAGACAAGAAAATGAGGCCAAAAGATAAGTGGGTACCTCATATTGATGAAGTTGCACTCCGAAAATCTTGCACAAGCCGACAACCCTGTGTTGACAAGAGCCCTCATCTCACAAGTCCTTCTCGGTTTAGATGAAAAATACAATTCAGTGGTAATAGGCATCCAAGGTAAACCAGGTATATCATGGCTAGATATGTAATATGAGTTATTGTCTTATGAAAAACGATTGGAGTATCAAAACTCTATAAAAATACATAGTTCTTTTGAATAACAACCCTTTGTCAATGTAGCATTCAACAGGAATCCAAATGGTGGTAAACACACTTCAATCCCTCATACAATGGAAGTCAACAGTAGAAAAATAGCTCCAAAAGCAGTAACAACAGTCACAATCCATTTAATGGACAAGGTGGTGGTCGTGGTCGAGGAAGAGGCCGCAACAATAACTCAAACAGACCAACATGTCAAATGTGTGGGAAGTACGGTCACTCAGCCTTGGTATGTTATCATTGTTATGACAAAGAATATTCACAGAGTACTGGACAAGGCAGAGGAAACCAAGGGTCAGTCGGCCCCAACAATAATACTACTGCCTCGTTCACAGCAGCTCAGCCCTCCAACCCCTTCATGGCCACACCAGAAATAGTAACAAATCCAAATTGGTATATAGATAGTGGGGCTACCAACCATGTCACTCCAGACATCAATAATCCAACCGAATATGGAGGTAATGTATTGGTCACTGTAGGTAATGATGAACAATTACACATATCTCATACTGATCAATCTTGCTTGTCTGATGGAAGGAATGAATTTATCTTGCATGATGTCTTGTGTGTGCCTAACATGGCAAAAAATCTCATTAGTATATCAAAGTTAGCCCATGATAATGTTGTGGTTGTTGAATTTCACACTGACTGTTGTGTCATTAAAGACAAGGATATGAGCAGAACATTGCTGAAAGGGGATCTTGACCGAGGGCTATATAGACTTCAAAGGGCTGGAGTGATACATAAGACTACAGAGGGCCTAGGATCAGCTCAGTACAAAAATAACAAGTCAGCTGCCTTAATTCTATCAGGAGTTAGGATCAATGTAGTTGAATCAAAAGCTGTTTGGCATAGAAGACTAGGACATCCATCTGTAAAAACCTTAGAATATGTGATTAGAGAATGTAAACTACCTATTAAATCAAATGAAGGAAATGAGTTTTGTCAATCTTGTCAATTGGGAAAGTTATCTGTCTTACCATTTCCTAATTCTCAGTCTCGAGCTTCTAACATACTTGAATTAATACATACTAATGTATGAGGGTCTACTCCTATTGAATCTACTGATGGATACAAATATTATATTTCATTCTTAGACGATCACAACAGATATGTGTGGCTATATCCTCTAAAATAGAAAAGTGAAACACTGGCAGCATTTCAACACTTCTTACAACTAATACAAACTTAATTCAACACCGGAATAAAGAAATTACAGTCAGATAATGGGAAAGAATATGACAAAATACACCATCTCTGTCAGTCCAAAGGAATTTCAGTTCGAAAGACCTGTCCGTATACCTCAGCATAAAATGGCAGGGCCAAGCGCAAGCATCGACACATCATAGAAACAGGGCTCACGTTGCTTGCACAGGCATCTATGCCCTTAAGCTTTTGGTGGGAGGCATTCTCCACTGCTGCCCACCTTAGTCTTGTCAGGTAAATCACCTGCTGCCATTTTATTTGGTTCTAACCTTAATCTTCTTAATCTCAGGACCTTCGGGTGTGCCTGCTACTCATACCTATGGCCTTATCACAGTAAAAAATTCAAATTACACTCGGAGAAATATGTGTATATTGGTCCCAGCTCACTTCACAAAGGGTATAGATGCTTCAATCTATCAGGTAGGATCTATACAAGCAGACATGTGAAGTTTGATGAAAAGGAATTTTCATTTGCAAATCAATTGTGCACCACGATCATCCAGACGACCAGGCCAACAATCGTTAAACAACCATCGTTTAGTCCGATCGCCCAGACAACAGACTTTACAAGAGACACCACGATCGCTGAGAACGATCACCCAGATGACAGACAATGCGATCGTTCAACCCCCATCGTTCAGGACGATCGCTCAGACGACAAACAATATGATCATTCAGGTCCCATCGTGTAGAACGATCGCCCAGATGCCAGACGATACGATCGTTCAATTCCTATCGTGTAGAACGATCGTCCAGATGCCAGACAATATGATCTGTCTCTTATACACATCTAGATGTGTANCGATCGCCCAGATGCCAGACGATACGATCGTTCAATTCCTATCGTGTAGAACGATCGTCCAGATGCCAGACAATACGATTGTTCAATCTCCATCGTTTAAAACGATCGCCCAGTCGAAAGACAACATGATCGTTCAGAACTCATCGTATAGACTAATTGCACAGGCAAAAGACAAAACGATCCCCCAGTCCTCATCGTGTAGACCAATTGTATAGACCAAAGACAAGACGATTGCAGTGAGTCCATCGATCGTGGATAGTTCATCGTCCAACACGATCGTCCAGGCGATAACCCCACCCTACCTACACACCTCAATGAATCAATAGTTCCGAGTCTTCAACCAATCCTCAATACTCTATCTTAATCATCGTCTCTTCCTCAAGCACAATCAGCCTATCAATCAGACCAAACCTTACACTCCACAAACCAGACATCCTCACAATAGTATGCATCACACCAAAACCCATCTGAGACCCTGCCTCAAACATTCTCTAAAGACCATATCAGACCAACCTTGCCTCAGACATTACATCCTCACTCTACCTCATCCTCTTCAAACTCATCCCAGCCAACCGTCACCACCCGTCCCCCACCTGCTCTGACTCATCTTATGATCACTCGAGCAAAAGCTGGCATCTTTAAACCAAAGGCTTGGTTCACAAGCAAAGCAACTGATTGATCTCAAATAGAGCCCACCAGAATCAATACAGCACTTGTGACCCCTCAATGGAAAAAGGCGATGGATGAAGAATACATGGCACTGATGAGAAATAAGACATGGACACTCGTTCCTCCATCTCCATCTCAGAATGTTGTTGGAAACAAATGGATATTTCGCCTCAAGAGGAACATGGATGGCACAATACAAAGGTATAAGGCACGACTAGTAGCCAAAGGCTTTCATTAACATCATGGAGTCGATTTTTTTGAAACATTCATCCTGGCCCTGCAGGCCTTCCCTTTCCGCCGGAGCTTCATGGGCGTTGCCCCGTTACCCAATCAGATGTTTGGATGTGAGCTATACTCCGCGAGGAGCCAAACGGGCATATGGCCTTTCCATTTGACCTCTCTTCCCACAGAAATTTTGATTTTCTCTCTTCCGAAAGAAAAATCTGTCAATACAATAAATGACGAACCTCGGGATGTTGCAACTTGCGCGAAAGCCATCGACGATAATACTCTAATCTAATAAGGGTGTATTAGAGTGAAGTCCTCAACGATATGGGTAGTCATTAGTGCTGCTATAACACACGGTTAGATGTTGAGGCAACTTGATTTCAATAATGCATTCTTAAATGGACGACTAACTGAGGAAGTGTATATGAGCCAACCACCAGGATATGTAAGCATTTAGTATCCACGTTTGCAAGCTAGATAAGGCAATATATGGTCTGAAAGAAGCACCACGAGCCTGGAATACTGCCCTCAGCTCCGTTCTCAAACAGTGGGGATTCTATTAGTCAAGATCCGACACTTCTCTCTTCTTCTACTGTAAGGAAGGCTCGGTAATATATATTCTTGTCTATGTGGACAATGTCATAGTCACAGGTAACAATACTAAACTTACTGAATATCTCATACAACACTGGACATACATTTTTCATTTAACGACCTCAACCAACTTTGATATTTTCTGGGAATTCAAGCACACTATCTTGAATCTGGCCTACTGATAAATCAGTCAAAGTATGTTGATGATTTACTACAAAAGCTTAATATGTCTGATGTGAAACCAGTACTTTCGCCAACAGTTCAAGGTTGCAAACTGTACAAAGCTGCTGACCAACCTCTTCTGAACCGTTTATATATCGAAGTACTATAGGAGCCTTTCAATACTTAATGCACACAAGGTCGGACATCATGTATGTTGTCAATCAACTCAGTCAGTTCCTTCAATCCCCAACTGATGTCCATTGGTAAGCAGCAAAAAGGGTACTTTTGGTATATCAGTGGCACCAAACACTATGGAATATACTTTCAACCGAGCGAGAACCTTCACATTTCTTCCTACTCGGATGCCGAATGGGCGTCTAACCTTGATGACAGAAAATCAGTGGCAGCCTACTGTACTTTTGTGGGAAATAATATCGTCTCCTAGTCCTCGAGGAAGCAAGCAGTGGTAGCAAGGTCGAGCACCGAATCCGAATATAGAGCACTTGCTCGTGCCACCTCAGAAGTCCCCTGGCTTTAACAACTACTAGATGAGATGGGATTACAGTCCAACACTAGACCTACTATATGGTGCGACAACCTAAGAGCAGAAGCCTTAGCTGGAAATCCGATGTTTCATTCTCGAACCAAACATATCGAAATTGATCTTAACTTCATTCGAGATCATGTTCTCAAAGGACATTCAATAACGCACATTTCTACACATTACGAGCCAAACTAGGAGTACTTGAAGTACTCTCTAGTTTGAGAGGGGATGTTAGAGAAGAAATTAGAAATGGAAAAGGAAAAGCCAAGGTGGATGAAGAAGGGATGACTCACCAAGGTAGTTAAAATTTAGTTACCAGTCACCAATCATATTGTGCCACTTGTAATATTCTTATTCTTCTTGTACCATTAATATTGTAAGAATTAGGGCAAAAGTGTATAAAGCATAGGGCTGTAGCATTCAATTCTCATTGGAAAAGATAATATGAAAGAAGGAAAAACAGAGGAAAGGGAAGTCTAAAGGACGCTTTCATTCCTAGCCAACTTCGATATTCAACTTTACTGAATGTGATACCCTTGGAAGCATAAATGGCATTGTAGAACGTAAGCAAAATCTTTAACTTTCTTAATTATGATGTTATTTGTTCAGTTTTTACAAGAGATCCTGTTCGAAATGGAATTGAATCAAAATGATCATGAATAGGAATGTCCTGAATCAGCAACATTTTGTCTTCATTTTTCCTCCTTTTGATTTATGAATTTATTTGAATCAATCGTTTAATTTTCCTACTATCCTTTATACTGTTTAGTTTGGATTTGGATTTGCAATAACATTTTTTTCCTAATACGTTACAGATAAGAGAAGACAGTAAGAAAGGGGTTTATGTAGAGAACCTCAAAGAAAGAAGTTACAAGTGCTCGAGATGTTCTTCAGCAGCTTATTCAAGTAGGTTATGAATGGCATTTTATAAATATATTGAATGGTGGGCTAAAATCAGTTACTAATCCTTATTAATACGACACTCAAAGCTTTTTTTTTCAACCATTCAATATTCATTATATGCACATCAGTATAAAAGGTCCAGGAGATTACAAGATAGGTAAATTTGCTGACTTTAATTGTGCATGTAAAATGAAAGTTCCCCATTATGATTTCAGAGTGCTGCAAACAGAAAGGTGGCATCCACCAATATGAACTGTGCTAGCAGTCGTTCCCATAGTGTATTTACAGGCATAATTGAGAGTAAGGTAAATTATCCATCTTTACCAACATCTCATCCTTCCGCGCTGCTACTATTCCACATAAAGCGAAACTCTCCTATACTGCTGTAGAAAATTTTTCATACTTTCTCCATTAATTGTATGCCACATCAACATGCTTTTAAAACTAAAGTGAGATTCACTAACATTAACGTGGAGTCCACTAATATTTATGAAGAAAAATCTATCGTATGAATAAAGGGTGTGTGGTACTTTGGTAGTACTAGAATTTTCCTCCCATAACAGGAAGACAATGCAATTCACTCTAAAGAAACGAGTAAAAAATTTCAGCACTTTTCACCATGTTATCATATCATCTTCATTTGTATGAGCACTTGAAATTTTTTTTTTTCAAGGTAATCGAGTCTTTTCTTTAAGTAAATCAAAAGAGACATAAAAACTCAAAATACAAGAAATTCGAAGCAAAAAGATACAAGAACATAGCCAAAACAACATAATAGAGAAAAACATACAACCAGGAGTAAATACAAAACAACAAACTTAATAAGTCTCTATAAAAAGCAATCCAAGTTTAAGAAAAACATACACCGAGTTTGAAATATCTATTTTAGGGGGAAAAAAATATATCAATCAGTTTCACTTTCTTCCATGAGCATGCACGTGCTTTCCACCTATGCGTTTGAGATTTTTATTCTTGAGCTTTGTGTACTTCGTGTATCAGAATAAATAATAAAAATCAGTGTCTATCGTGGTTTTTCTCCCTATACTAGGGTTTCCACGTAACTGTATTGTTATTCTCTTCCCTACTCTTTTATTTTTAACATGGTATCAGAGCAAGGGGACGAAACCCTAGTCATTATGGAAGAGAACCATCCACAGTCGCCTTCAGCTGGTGGATCTTCAAGTTTTGATATGAAAACTGCTATTCGGGCCGCGGTAAAGGAGTGTTTTCAAGCTGCCTTACCGGAATTAATTTCTGCCGTCCAGTTGTAGTCAACAGAAAGTTGTCGTCAATGGGAGCCACACATGGACAGATCTGAAGAATACATAAACAGAGCCGATCTGGATTGTCTCGCGCCACCGTGATCCCTCAGGTATGGCCAATGCAACCTCTCAGACCCATCTGAGGCAGATCAGATCTGGCTTCGATCGGGGACGTCCGCATCCATAGCAACCCTTCGGCAGACAGAGTTTCTTCCGATCGCGCCTTCGACCTGCAGCTTCCGATCAACGAACAGGGTGGGCTTCAGACCTTCGACAGCTTCCGATCGCGCCTAAGGATTCGGCTTCGACTTGCAAAAACTCGACTACGTCGGCGTACCTTAGGGTTTTCGCGTTAGAACCGGCGAACCCACTCGTTCGGCAAGGAGAACAGGACCTCTCTGATTCTGCCCTAGGAGCATTCGACCAACAACAAGCCAAAAACCACCTTCAGCCGGTGACCCCCCCTCCAGCCGCGCGACTACCTTTCAGTCGTCGATCTCCTTCCAACCGTTAATGGCTGCCCTATTTCCAACCGGTAGTGGCTCGACCCAATACCCAGATGAAAACCCGATAAATTCTTTTCCTATTTTATCTACTAGAAATATCCTACCTGTGTTTCCCTCAACTGACAGTACGACAAGCCTGAGTACGGTTGGAGTCAATACCATCGCCCAGTCAGGCAATATACAGTCTTTTGGTCTTATTAGTGTGAACAGTAAAAAAACCTTGGATTGTTGACTCAGGGGCGACGGATCATCTTACTGGTACCTCTGATCAGTTTCTCTCATATTATTCAAGTGCTAGTAACGAACGAATTAGGATTGCAGATGGGTCGTTCGCACCTGTTGCAGGAAAAAGGGATTTATCTCCATTTGGGGGCTTGGTTTTGCGAGACGTTTTGCATGTTCCTAAAATTTCATATAATTTGTTATCCATCAGTAAGATTACAAGAGATTTGAATTGTCAGGCAGTTTTTTCATTCGACTCTATTTTATTTAAGGATCTAAGCTCGGAGACGACGATTGGTACTGCCTGGCACGATGGGGGACTCTACTTCCTAACTGATGATGTTTTCTCTAGGAATGATTATAGGACTAGCCTTGTCTCCTTAAATTTTTCTACCTTTAAGAATGATTTTCTGTTATGGCATTACCGCTTAGGGCATCCAAACTTTCAGTACATGAAACACTTATTTGCACATTTATTTCGCAATATTAATGTGTCTTCTTTAAAGTGTGAAGTGTGTATTCGTGCTAAACAGAGTTGTGTCTCCTTCCACTCCCAACCCTATAAACCATCCAAACCCTTCACCTTAGTCCACAATGATGTTTGGGGTCCCTCACCAACCACAACCTCCACAGGGAAACGCTGGTTTGTCACTTTTATAGACGACCACACCCAGCTTACTTGGGTCTTTCTTCTCATTGATAAGTCCGAGGTGTTGTCTGTATTCCAGTAAATTTATGCCACTGTGGAAACCCAGTTTAATGCCAGGATTGGTATTTTGAGAAGTGGCAATGGGTGGAAATTCTTTAAGCTTCATTCCAGGAGTTTCTTGCTTCTAAATGGATTATCAACAAGAGTTCGTGTGCCTACACTCCCCAACAAAATGGGGTAGCAGAGAGGAAAAATCATCATTTGGTGGAAATTGCTAGGTCCTTAATGCTATCCACATCACTCCCGTCTACCTTGGGGTGATGCCATCCTTACTGCTGCTCACTTAATCAACCGAATGCCTTCTCGAGTCCTCAATTTTCAAAACCCCTAGTCATACCCTACGACTCATTTAGTCTCCGATGTACGACTTCAAGTTTTTGGCTGTGTTGCGTTTATTCACTCCCATGGTCCAAACCGCACGAAATTTACCCCCCGTGCTCAAAAGTGCATCTTTGTTGGGACTCCATCCGCGTGGGTATAAATGTTACCACCCATCCTCTCACAAATATATTGTTTCCATGGATATCACCTTCCTTGAGGATCAGCCCTTCTTCCCTGTTAGCCATTTTCAGAGGGTGACCTCTAGTGAAGAGACTAACTGGTCCATATATACAATTCTCTTGGAGTCTGCCTCTATTCCCGAACATGTTGGTCATATCCTTCCTACCAATCAAGTCCCATGGATAACATACTATAGGAAGAATCTTAGGAAGGAAGCAGCGTCACCTGTTGCATCTCCGGCTCCAGTCCATGAGTCAAACCCGACATCAGGTATGTGTATTCCTGAAATTAATGAGATTGATACTTGTACTAACGAGTGCAAAGAGGAAAAAGGAGGGAAAGGTGCTGATAGCACCACTATAGCATATGGGAAAACGACAGTGAATGATGATTCAGACACAATTCTACCAAATGAGTTTAGGGATATATGAAGAGATCTGGTTGATGAAAGTGTTGTCAGATCTTCATCAAGACAATGAGCTCTTAATGAAACTGTTTTGTGACGATAAGGCAACAATAAGTATTGCAAATAATCCTGTTCAGCATGACAGAACAAAACACGTTGAGATCGACCGACACTTCATCAAGAAAAGACTTGAAAATGGAAGTATATGCATTCCTTATGTTCCCTCAAATCAGCAAATTGCATATGTGCTCACAAAAGGATTACCGAGAAAAAGCTTTGATTACTGTGTCAGCAAGTTGGGTCTTATTGATATTTACGCCCCAACTTGAGGGTGTGTGTCGAAAAAGTAGCTTGTAACCCTAGGGCATTTAAGTAATTGTGTGTACCCCAGGGCTTCCCACTAGTCTATTTATTTGGTCTATTCTCTTGTACTTTATGTATCGAATTAATAATAAAAATCAGTGTCTATCGTGGTTTTTCTCCCTATACTAGGGTTTCCACATAACTGTGTTGTTATTCTCTTCCTTACTCTTTTATTTTTAACAATATCAACAAATCTCTTTTTACATTAGGGTATGCTTTTTAAGATTTTATCTCAATTTTTTAAATTTTTACCAACCAGAATAATTTGTTGAACTCAAGTATTTTTGTTATGGAACGTGTTTAAGACTACAGGCTTGTGATAATGAACCTAGTGAACATATCCAATGATAAGTCACTTCACGTACCTTACAAGGACTCCAAGCTTACATTTTTGCTTTAGTATCGAAATTTAGTTTGTTATATCAACGAAATTTTATTTCACTTTTATGAAATTCAGAAACTTGATTTCTTTGAATCATTACGTAGTAATACTTGCTAGGAGTGCGAATAAAATCCCACATTGGTTAGGAATGGAAGTGATCGTGGGTATACAAGTGTGGATAATTATCTCCATTGATGTGAGTCCTTTTGGGTGGTACCAAAAGCAAAGCCATGGGGATTTATACCCAAAGTGGATAATGCCACTGTAGAGATAGTTGGAGGGTCGTTGTTGTTAGACATAAGCCTATTCCTAGTTAATTAGGGTTTAATGGGAACCCTAATTGAATCCCATCGATCCTACTTAGGGCATTTGGAACTTTGGTTGAGGAAGATAATAGCTGCCACTTTAGAATCATCATCAATCTTTCAATGGAATCCGGTATGTATATATTCTTGACAATTTGACATGAATGATTCTAGGGTTTATCTATTCAATATAGATATAAAGTAATTATGCGAACAAGTGGTATCAGAAAATGTTTTTCATATTACATTGTTGGTTTATATTTGTTTTCCATTGGGATTGTGATTCAATTTTGATTTTGGTTAAAGAATTAAAGAATAAAGTTCTAAAAAAAAAATTGAATACGGTTGAGCAACAATTTTATGATGGCAAAAGATTGCGACTTATGTGCAATCGAAGGGTTATTGTTGGAGTATTCAATGAATTTAGTAGATTTTCTCAAAAAAAGTAATCAAGATTCATTGGCTATAAAGAAAAAAAAATAAAGTATATGTGTTCTTTGGTTTCGTGGGTTTCAATAGAAAAAAAAACACATAGTGCAGAAACAACCATTTTTTTATGTGTCTTTATCATTTAATTATGTCAACGGAATCCGCAAACAAATACTATATCGACTGCTATTTGGAGATTAAAATTTGCGGCAAAGAAAGAGAATAATTTTGTGAAATTTTGGTCAGCGTTTCCTATTTGATTTTGCCGGTGATTCTTGATCTTGATTATTGATCATTTAGTGAATTTATATCTAGCCTTTAAATTAATAAGGTTTTTGAATTTGAATCTAAAGTTTTACTAGTGATTTAAGTCAAGATTTGAATAATCATGTTGTAGATTCAAGATTAATTGATCATGCTATGGTTTAAATTTAAATATGATTGATAATGTGGTGAATTTAAATTTAAATTTGATTGATGATATTTAGCGATATTCACATGTTTTGTTGCTTTAATTGTATTATGTATATGTAATTATTAAGTGAATACTAGTAAAGATTATTTGGTGTTGTTCCTCTTTTATTTTTGTACAATAATATTATTATATTATTGTATCTTATAGTTTAGATTGAGTTGGTGAAAATAATATGTTACCAAAGTAGCTTCTGTTATCTAGATTACTTTAATTCTAAAATATAAGATGTGCATATTCGTGAATTTATGCAGATAGTTATCGGCCCAAAGGAAGATAATTATTTGGCCAAATTGTGGATATGCATGTGGCAATGAGTATGTGGCAATTATAAGGATTGCTCATGTGAAAATAGTCGGTTCAAAGAAAGACTATTTTTTGACAGAGTTAATTGTTAGTACTTTGATTACTACGTTGAGAGTACCATTTACAGTTGGTGTTTTTCCCCAAAGGTTGGACATTAATGTTGTGTTAGGTATCTTGTTAAAGGGGCCCACCACATATGTGAAATTATTTTGTTATATTTTAATTGTGAGCATATGTTTTGTTGTTTATTATTTCAGTTGGTCTTACTCAAATATCTGGAAATTCGAGTTCAATCCCTAAGTTGAATGGATCGAACTTCAAGATTTGGAAGGAAAGTCTAGGGAAACTTCTCAGGTGTATGAATTTAGACCTTGCATTAAAGACCGATAAACCTACTTCTACTGAGGAATAGCCAAATACAGCTAATATAGAGAAGTGGGAACGGTCAAATCGCATGTGTCTGATGATCATTAGGCACTCCATTATGGAGTCTTTTCAGGGCTCTATCACGGAAAGTGAAAATGCCAATAAGTTCCTTGCTCAAATTGAGAAATATTTTGCTAAAAATGAGAAAGGGGAAGCAAGTAGTCTTTTGACTTCTTTAACTTCTATGAGGTATAAGGGCAATGGAAACATAAGGGACAGATAAATTAAAGGCACTTTATATCGAGATAAATGAAAATTTACTCGTACATCTGGTACTTATCTCACTTCCTACATAATTCACTCAGTTTAAGATAAGCTATAATACTCAGAATGATAAATGGAGTATTAATGAGCTTATCTCACAATTTGTGTAAGAAGAAGATAGGATTAAGAGAGAAAGGACAGAAAGTGCTCATTTGGCAACATGCTCTCGTGATAAGAAGAAAAGAAAATTTGTGGATACTGTAGAAGGGACATCTCAGCAGAATAAAAACAAGAAAAAAACAACTGAAAATCCTTGTTTTTTCTGCAAAAGGAAAGATCACTTCAAGAAAGATTGTCCCAAGTATGCCAAGTGGCGTGTAAATAAGGGTAAACTTGTTACTTTGGTCTGTTTTGAAGTTAATTTAGCTTTTGTACCTACAGATACTTGGTGGGTAGATTCTGGTGCTAATACTCACATAAGTATATCAATGCAGGGTTGCCGTGGAGCCGGCCGCCAAGTGATGATGAAAGATTCATCTATGTAGGCGATGACAAAGAAGTTCCAGTTGAAGCTATTTGAAATTTTAGACTACTTTTAAAAACTAGTTGTTATTTGGATCTGAATGCGACTTTTGTTGTACCATCATTTAGACGGAATTTAGTTTCTATTTCCAGTTTGGACAAGTTTGGTTTTTCTTGTTCTTTTGGAAATAATAAAGTTAGTCTTTTTCAAGATTCTAAGTTTATTGGTACTGGTTCTTTAATTGATAATCTATATATGTTTGATTCTTTTACTTCATTTAACTAGACCCTGTTATCTAATTCATGTGGTACAAAGCATAAATTAAATGAGAATTCCGCTATGTTATGGCACAAGCGTTTAAGTCACATCTCTAAATAGAGAATCAGAGACTTGTGTCAGATGGAATTCTTGATTCCTTTGATTTAAGTAACTTCAACGTTTGTGTGGAATGTATTAAGGGAAAACAGACAAAATAAGAAAATTAGGTGCCAACAGATGCTCAGACGTCTTAGAACTAATACATATAGACATTTGGGGTCCATTCCCTATGGCCTCTTGGAATAAACAACAATATTTTATTACGTTCATAGACGACTATTCAAGATATGGGTACCTATATTTAATTCAAGAGAAGTCTCAATCTTTGGACATTTTCAAGTCTTTCAAAGTTGAAGTCGAACTTCAACTTGGAAAGAAAATTAAGGTTGTCAAATCTGGTCGTGGTGGTGAATATTACGATAGATATGATGGATCAGGTGAACAACGTCTAGGGCCCTTTGCCAAATACCTAGAGGAATGTGGAATCATCCCGCAATACACTATGTCGGGCAAACCAAGCATGAATGGTGTAGTGGAGAGGCGAAATAAAACATTTAAGGATATGGTAAGAAGTATGATTAGTTATTCTTCTCTACCAAAATCCCTCTGGGATGAGGCACTAAAGACTGCATCATATATCCTTAATAGGGTACCTAGTAAAGTAGTAGTAGTTAAAAACTTGGAGAGGAAAGAAGCCTAGTATTAGGCATCCTCACATCTAGGGTTGTCAAGCTGAGGCTAGGCCTTATAGGCCTAACGAAAGAAAATTGGACTCAAGAACTATTAGCTGCTATTTTGTTGGGTATTCTGAGCACTCTCAGGGTTTCAAGTTTTATGATCCCACTTTTAGATCATTGTTTGAGATAGGAAATGTTAGATTCCTTGAGGATGTTGAGTTTGGGGGAGAAGATAACATAAGGAAAGTTATCTTTGAAGAGAAATTGGTTTCTTTTCCTCATGTGATTATAAATGATGTTCAGGCTTTAGTTCCTGACTTCATTATTGAACCAATTATAGAACAAGACAACAATGAAATCCTCGTTGTTGAACCTGAAGTTCAAACTCAACAACCTCAAGAAGTGCCATTAAAAAGATCTACTTGAGAGAGAAGAAGTGTAATTCCAGATGATTATATTCTGTTTCTTCAAGAACATTAGGATGATGTAGGCATAATGGAAGATGATCATCCAATCAACTTCCAATAAGCTTTACAAAGTTCTAACTCTCAAAAGTGGATAAGTGCTATGGAAGAGGAAATAAAATCCATGAAAGACAATGACGTTTGGGAACTTATCGAACTGCCATCAGGAGTGAAACCCATAGGTTGTAAATGAATATATAAAAAACAAAAAGGATTCACATGGCAATATCGAAAGATATAAGGCTCGTCTTGTTGTAAAGGGTTTTACTCAAAAGGAAGGCATTGATTACAAAGAGACTTTCTCTCCGGTTTCATCGAAAGACTCTTTTAGGGTAATCATGGCACTGGTAGCTCACTTTGATTTAGAGCTACACCAGATGGATGTAAAAACTGTGTTTCTCAATGGGAACATTGATGAGACGATTCATATGGTGCTACTAGAAAACTTTGTGTCTAGTAATTCAAAGTCTATGGTGTGGAAATTAAAGAAATCCATCTATGGTCTCAAGAAAGCCTCTCGTCAATGGTATCACAAAATCCATGAAGTGATAACCTCATTTGGTTTTGAGGTGAACATTGTGGAAAATTGTGTATATCACTAGTTCAGTGGGAGTAAATCAATTTTTCTAGTTTTATATGTCGATGACATACTCATAGCTAGTAATGATGTAGGTTTATTGCATGACACTAAGAGATTTTTCAAAAGAAATTTTAAGATGAAGGATTTTGGTGATGTTTCTTTTGTATTATGAATTGAAATACTGCAAGATCGTTTTCAAGGTACTTTGAGATTGTCATAAAAGAACTACAATGATAAGATCTTGAGTAGATTTGGCATGAAAGATTGTGCTCGGGAGATACCCCGATCGCTAAAGGTGAAAATTTTCATTTAGGTCAATGCCCCAAGACCACACTCGAGACTAAGAAGATGTAGAAGGTTCCCTATGCATCAATCATTGGAAGTCTAATGTATGCTCAAGTATGCACGCGTCTAGATATTGCGTTCATAGTTGGAGTGTTAGGCAGATATTTGAATAACCCGGGGATGGATCATTGGAAAGCAGCCAAACGGGTTATGAGGTATTTACAGAGAATAATAGATTATATGTTCACTTATCGGAGATCAGAAGTTTTGGAGATCATTGGGTATTCTGATTCTGATTATGCTGGATGTCAAGACACTTTGTGATCCACTACAGGCTATATCTTCATCTTGGCTGGAGGAGCTGTATCTTATGGCTTCTTTTACCATGGCTGCGAAGTTTATAGCATGCTATGAGACATCCAATCATGGAATATGGTTGCGAAATTTTGTCACTGGGCTGCGGATAGTGGTTGGCATAGAAAGACCACTAAAATTATTTTGTGACAATAAGTCGGCAATGATGTATTCCGACAACAACAGAAGCAATGCGAAGTCAAAGCATATAGACGTAAAGTTTCTGGTTGTTCAAGAAAAAATTCAGAATGGTCAAATTTTGATAGAACACATAGGAACAAACTCTATGGTGGCAGATCCATTGATTGCAGGTTTACCACCTAAAGTTTTTCATGAGCATGTTGCTCATATGGGTGTTAGTCACTTTTCTGATTCAATGGTTTAGTGGGAATTTGTTATTAAGGATGTTCTTTGACCTTATTTTGTTTATTTTCTATATAGAATAAAGTTGATGGTTTATGTTTTATTATTTGAACTCATTTATCATGCATGCAGTTTAGCATAAAGTTTTTTAGAATGTTCTCATTAACGAATTTGAACCAGTTGAAAACAGGCATGATTTAGATCACTTTGCATGTAGTTTCCATGCTATCCATCCATAGTTGATCTATGTCATTGAATGTATTGGAATTGGTGATCAAGGAAGGTTTAGTTACAAGGGTAGTGACGAAAGTTACCTTGATTCTGTGCTAATACAGGAGATGGACCAGATTGAACTAAAGGAAAATTCTATTATTGAAATAACTTGTTTATTCGTGCTTAAGGTTTATGTAATCTAATTATATCAGGTACACAGACATAGCCCAAGTGGGAGATTCTTAGACATATTTAAATAATAATATGTTTAATTAAAGTATGGGCTATGTATGTGGATTAATAATTTATTCACATTGGGTTATTTTATTGGATTGGGCCCTATTATGTGATCTAATTAATTAAGGCCCTAGATTCCTAATTGAGTATGAACTTAATGGGTAGAAGCATATTCCTAGTTAATTAGGGTTGAATGGGAACCCTAATTGAACTAGTATATTAAGGGACCTTAGGGCTATAGTCCCTAACATACCAAAGCAATAAGCACTCAGTCTTTCTTGAATCCCATCTAAAGAGAGATCCCACTTAGGGCATTTGGAGCTTTGGTTGAGGAAGATAATAGCCGCCACTTTAGAGTCATCATCAATCTTTCAATGGAATTCGCTATGTATATATTCTTGACAATTTGACATGAATGATTCTAGGGTTTATCTATTCAATATAGATATAAAGTATTTATGCTAACAGTTGTCCCTATCAATAATGGGAAAAATTACACTTCATTAAAAAAAGTGATGAATATGACTTGATTAATTAAACGATGAGTTGTATCATAATGCAGGTTTAGGATTATGGTATTGAATATTCAAGTTGTTTGCTAAATGTTACCTAGTGCGTACATGTTTTAGAACACTATGCATACGACCAATGTAATTTTTGTTTGTTTGTAGACTTGTAGTCTTACTACAACTTATTTGTTGCTTTATGAACTTATGTTGTATCAAGATTCTTTGGGAAGAAATGCAAAAACGATCATAATTGTACATATCAGTCCTTCAAGCTGGTTAGTGAACAGCTACTGTGCCAATTCCCACTTCATCATGTGGATAGTTTTTTTTTGGGTTCAGGTTTTCTTTTGTATTATTAATAAATTTCAAGCTGGTTTGGGTTTGTTGAAGAACAATGTATGTTTGGTAGTCTCTTTTGTATGCTTTCTTTTCTCTGCTGAAGATGGTAGACAATATGGGCTCGTCATCCACCAGATATTTATTAATTATTAATTTTATTTGAAAAATTAATTAATTGAATTAATTTTTGTAAAATTAATATATTTTCAATTTAATTAAAAGAATTAAAACTGTAAATAGTTTTTTATTTTCAAAATTATTTGAAAATTGAAAAGAAAAAATGAAAATTGAAAAACTCACAAAAGTGAGATTTTCCCCACTTTTAATTGAAGGACCTCCACTAGATCCACCAAGTAGGTGGTGCTTCATTTGATGAAGATTTGAAGCGTGATGTAGTTGAATAAAAATAGAGAAGATTCAGCTGAGAAAGGGTATGCAATGTTGTGAATTTTTATATTTGAGAGGCTAGAGAAGTGTTCTTCAACAAACCCAAAAATTTATTGATCTCCTCTCAAATTCTTCCCTAAATTCATATGATTTTGAGTCCCATAACTCAATCCAAGGTCTAGAGGATAGTAGGGAAGATCTTGTGATGGGACAAGTAGATGAGAAGATTGTAGCTGAATTTGTGAATTAAAGAAAGTCTTCAAAGGTATTGTCGAAACCCTCTTTTATTTTGAATGAGCACGCTTGATTTGTTACTACAATTAATGAATTAGAGTATTTAATGATTCTGTTTTCTTCCGCTGCATGCTTGTTGAAACTAACAGTTGAGAGAGGGAAGAGAGGAGGGGAGGGGGGAGGGGGCAGGTTGGCCTCGGAGGCCGAGACCGACCCAGGGCAGAGAATGAAAAAGGGGAAGCATTGCAAGTCTTACTTTGAGAAACAGGTGAGGAAAAGCCAAGGGCTAATAAATTCTCCTCCGCAGCGTATGCTAGACATACTTGGAATCAGTATCCAATTTTCGGACAGTACTAGTGAAAGATCTTGCCACTCTTGAAAATGGAAATTCACGAGGAACTTTAAAAAGAAAAAAAAATGAGGTTAGAATATGTCAATAGAAGGCCATCCCAAATGAAGAAAAGAGAAAAAAATCTTACTATATTCCCCAAAAACTCGTTAGAACCACATAATATAACCCATTTTCATTCTTATCAAATTAGTCACGGCTAGCATAAAACCAACTATTTTTCCAGTTTTTTACTGATGTACGACCCCCAAACAAGATTTATCCTGATTTATAGTATAGTACAAGAAATCACCAAGTTCTGGGCTATGATTAATTTGAAAAAGTGATAAAAATAAAGTTTGAGCAGTTAAAGGGGACCCGTCACCAAATTTCTGCCAAAGAGAGCAACAACATGTGAGCTGACTCCATCCATTTGGCAACATTTGCGTAGGAGCAAGGTGAACAATAGATAGAAAACTTTGAAAAATGTAAGGAAGGGGGAGACAAACTCCAAATTGAAACATAGCAAGGCATACAGCAACCTCCCTTGGAGGAGGGTTAACAATAGTTTCATTCGACGCATGAACCCTCAATCGTACGAAAAAGGGAATACCATACTCGTACCAAAGAGACTCAAGTTGTCCATCGGTCATTGAAGATAGTAAACCCTCAATTGATACATAAGGTTCTTCGACAAATTGACCAAAGGAAACCGATGTCTCACAGTAGGAAGAATCCTCACTTTCCCCATCCCACTCATAAGGTTCATCAACATCATCACCAAGACTATGACTAGAGGACATTTTAAAGAGAGGGAAAGTGACCAACCTCATAAAGAAGGAAAAAAGAAGATGATAAGGTGAAGCAAACAACTCATTCTAACCCTTTATTTATATAAAAAGAGGGGAAATCTGGATTCAAAATCCAAAGATCAAAAGTTTAAATTTGATTTTTTTTTTAAAAAAAGAAAGGAACGTAAAGACTGAGGCACCACATGCCAAGCTTGCGCTCTGCAGTGCCAGGCACATTAGAGAATAATATGCATTAGAAAAAAAAAGTACCTCGAGGCCGAAAAGGCATCGAGCCTGAGCAAACGCTTTATAGTGCCAAACCTGCGCTCTATGGTGACCTTGAGCCAAGCCCGTGCAAGGTCCACACCACGACCCACAATTTTCACGACACCTCCAATGCTAAAAGCTTCCTCCAAAATCGGTAAACAGATCATCAAAATATAAATTATGTTAATGAAAAGGAATCTATATATATATATATATATATAAAATAAATAGTATACATATGAAATATATAAAAGAATACATAAACAAATAAATGAACCAAGGAAAGCCTAAGATCAAGCCTCAGAGGGGTTGATAAGTTCATTCCTACGATAATCTAGAATTAAGAACCATGGAGCCTTTGAACCAAGGAAAGCCTAAAACAAAGCCTCAGGGGGCTTGATAAGGTCATTCCTAGGATAACTAGGGATTAAGAACATTAGAGCCTTTGAACCAAGAAAAGCCTAAAATCAAGCCTCAAAGAAGTTGGGATTGGTGCTAAATCTTTATATTCTCGTAGTTTGTAAATATTGTATAAACAAACTGTTATTAATAAAATAATTATTATTTTATAAGCATACACTCAATCCAATAAAATAAGATCCTATGTTATTTTATGTAATTTAAACAAGTATGTAGAGACATACAGGTGGATCTTATTTAAATAGTAACCTAAATGGTCTGTATTAGATGGATAAGGCTGGGTAGCTTATCCTTGTGACACTACGGATACAACATGCTTTGTAGATGTTACAAGTGTTGTAAAGTGTTACAAATGATCTGATCCTGATCATTCATGTGGAGACATGTGAGCCGGGTATCCTATACAAAGAGTTTGTATATGACCAGACCACGAAATGATCAGTCTCATTATATAACGTCATAAATAATAGAGACTTACATTTCACTAAGATGACCATAGGTGACATGACCTGAATCCTAAGTGGGTTGTGAACTTCTACTTATGAAGGCGGGGGTATCCTGTTTGCCAACTCAATAAGCCTACCATTTTGGGGATTCGTCTGATTGGGGAGCTGGGAACACAGCTACACAAGACGAAATTCACTCATTCCCTGATGTTGGGGTAAGTAGATAAATTGCACCCTTAAAGGCTGATTATGGGACGTAAACAATGTGGCCACACCCTCTCTTGGCTCGAGAGGGACTTAGTCATAGTTGAACTATGACTTATTGTTCATTAAAGAAATCAGTAGTACTTAAGGAATTAGATGTGACTCAAAGGCAAAAATTTAATTTTGGTCCAGTTGTACTTACGAGCAATTTGTGAAGGGTCATCGCATTGTTGATTGATTATATCCAATGGACACAGAAATATATCTGTAATACGAAGAATGCAGTTGTCGGTCTTTAGTGGAGTGACCGGTAGTTAATGGATATTGCGTAATTTAATTAAAGAGTTTAATTAATTATCCAAGCACTATCGAAGCTTCAATCTATGGATCCATAAGGTTCCCTCTGTAACTCAACAGAGATTTAGTTGAGAATTAATTTTGGATTAGTTTGAAGTGTTTAAATTAATTGAGAAAATTTATTATATATGATATAATTAATTAAATTAATTATAGGTGATATAATTAATATAATGTAATTGATACATTATAATATAAAGTATTTTAAGAGGAATTTTGAATATGATTCAAATAATAATTATATGAATGAGATTCATACAATTAAATTTAATATTAATATGATTTATGTTAAATATCATAAATAGCTGAAAGGAATTAAATATTTGAATATGATTCAAATATTAACTATATGGATAAGATTCATATAATTTATTTTAATATAAATATGATTTATATAAAATATCATGGAATGTTGAGAGAAAATAAAACTATAGGTTATATAGTACTTGATACAGTCTAAAATTATAGGTTATGTATTATATTTGATATAACATATAGTATATATATATATATAAAATAAGGTTGTTATTATATATGTGTGTGTATATAATAATAATTATTAATTTAATTTAATTTAATTAATTTTAATTTTAATTTAATTAAAAGGAGGGAGTTACAACTCCCCTCCCTTTAATTTCTCTCAGCCAAAAACATGGAGATGAGGTTGGTTAATCAATTGATTTTCACTTCTTCTTCCTGGGATTTCTAAGAGAATAGTTCTCTCTGCACAAAAAATCACAGAGAAGAAAGATTCTTCTCTTTCTCTTCTTCCTCTTCTTCATCTTCTTCCCTCTTCTAAATCTAGGCCCACAACTCTTGCTCAATCCTCAACCCAAGAGAATACAGAGGATTTGTTTTGTGGTGGTGTCCTGAACGGAGAAAAGATCGTGATCTAGATCGAGGGAGACGTGAAGAAATTGGCATTAAGGGTATATAATATTTCTTCCCCAATTTTTCATAAAAAGTATGCTGTAAAATGTAGATTTATTTATGCATAATGTTCTTCTTGTTATTCTGTAATTTCTGAAATTTTGTGAAAACTAAAAATGGGATCGATCCCCGCTTCCGTTGTGAAACTGTCACTGGTTTTCCTTCAAATGGTGCTTAATAAGGTCATTCTTAGGATAATCTAAGGATTAAGAACCTCGAAGCATTTGAACCAAGGAAAGCCTAAAATCAAGCCTTAGAGGGCTTGAAAAGATCATTCCTAGGATAATCTAAGGATTAAGAACCTCAGAGTCTTTGAACCAAGGAAAGCCTAAAATCAAGCCTCAGAGGACTTGATAAGGTCATTCCTAGAATAATCGAGGGATTAAGAACCCCGGGGCCTTTGAATCAAGGAAAGCCTAAAATCAAGCCTCGGAGGGCTTGATAAGGTCATTCATAGGATAATCTAGGGAATAAAGAACCTGGGAGCCTTCTTAAAGAGAAAATCCAAAAGTTGGAGTTGATGAGCTCGACAGGCTTTTCCACTAGAATTATAAAACAAAGATAGAAGAGTTGATTTTTTTAAAAAAGAAAAAACCAAATAGCCTAGAACTCCGAGGTGCACGTTGTGTAGGGCCGAGGTTATCAGGTAAACCATACTCCCAAGTAGGGACAAATAATTTTTTTTTTCAATAAATTGGTTTTTCAAAGTCCCAACTAGGGAGTGAGAGTTACTATTATAGATCATTTTCAAACCAAGAATTTCGAGCTCGGGAAGACGTGAGGGATGTAAGAAACGAATCAATGGACTGAAAAGGAAGAAAATGAGAGTTGTTGGGACAAAAGCCTAACTTGCCCACCTCGGCCTCGGGTGGGTTGGGCTAAATAACCTAACTTGCCTCCACCGAAAAAAATAGGTCCAAGTCCTTTTGACTGCCCTAAATCAACTTTCCCTAATCACATATACTCTTCCTAATCCTTTATGGGTTTAAGATTCACTCTTTCTAATCCTATTTAGGCTTAGGTAATAGGCATATCTCCAGGTAAGTTATTCTCCTCCATCTCTAGCTTGCTCTATCCCTTTGCTAAATACTGACTTAAGCATTGGAGTGGCAAGCGCCATACCAGTGTTTACTTTTCTTATTTTGCAGGTCATCTTTCTTTCCCAAAATTATAAATTTACTGTCAAAGGCACGTGAAGGTCAGCTTAGTCCCTCTGCTCGGATTTTGTCATCAACAATTTTAATTAATATAAATTATGGAAAGAATACAAGGTTAATATGATTAAAGTAAGTGGATTACGAATTCTTGTTAATTTTAAAGTAGCTACAAATAACTTAGCATGTTGAATTTTGTAAATTTTCAGTAACAAAAAAAAATGTTTTATTGAAAAAAATACCAAAACTAAAAGAAAAAAGACGAGTCTAACTCAAATGATGAAGACACATGTTCATTTCTTTGAAGTCAAAAGTCTAGATTTTTAACTTGACATTTTTCGTATTAATATATACATATTAGATAGTTGATTTTAAATAAATAAATAAAAAAAAGGTAAATTTGTTAGGTTTTATGTCCTAAAACTCATAGATGGTAAATGTTGTTGACCGTCTGTCTTCAATAAAGATTTATAGATGTTAATTCAATAAATATTATTGTTTGTGTTGTTTGTCTTTTTTTGTCTTAATAACCCTAAATCATATAAACTAACATCCAAGGCTGCCTTATGAGTCTTGAATTGTATATGAAGACATACGGGGATCAATGTTCAAGATATAACCTGAAGGGTCTATAGTATAGGGATAAGGCTGGGTACCTTATCCTGGTAACACTATGGATACGACCACTTTGTATTTGATACAAACGCAATGTTCCAATGCATTTGTGTAGTTGACATGTGAATAGGGGTAAATTTGCATAAGATCGAACCGCAAAATAGTAACCACTAGATGTAACACTGTTAACTAGTTAAATTCCTATAGGATGGCCTAGGTAACTTAGTCTTAATCCTGAGTATATTATGAACTCATGTTCACAAGGGATTGTCCTTTGATTCGTATGAGTGAGAGTGGTCAGTTCGTTGACCCAATATGCCTACCATTTTAGGAACAGAACCGAGTGGGAAACTGGAAACATAATAATACAAGATGGAATTCACCCATTCCCGTCTTCCAGGTAAGTAGATGAGTGTTCCTTTAAGTGTTGTCTTCGAGACTTGAAAAAAGGACCTTACCCTCTCATTGGCCTGAGAGGGTTTCTATTTATTGGTTGGACCATAAATAGGTTGTCATTGAAGAAGCACTAGTACTTAAGGAGTCAGAGGTAACCCAAGGGTAAAACGATAATTTGACCTAGTTGGAGTTACGAACACTCGTGAAGGACTAACTTGTTGTTATTGGTCATATCCATGGACACATAAATATATTTGTAGTAAGAAGATTGCAGTTGTGGGTTTTTAGTGGAGTGTACCCACAGTTAACGAATATTGATTAGCTTGGTTAATGAGTTTAACCAACTAATTTCATATCGTATCATATGAGCTTCTGACCTACAGGTCCATTGGGTCCCCTTGTTAGCTCACTGTAGGATATTTAAGAGAGATAATTTGAATTGTTCAAATTAATTTGAGGAAACCATATATTAATGTGATTAATATATAATTGATATGAATATGTTCTATAATTCCAATTAAATTAGAAATTAATATTTGAATAAGATAGGCCCGAATTGACGCCGAAGACCTATTCGAGGTCAAGGTCGAGATTGTTAGGATCATGTCTGGTCTTGATCCACAAGGAGATTGGCTGGGACGGGGAGCCCGGGCCCTCGATAACCCCCATGGAACGGGGAAGCACTCCTAACGTTTTCTTTCGTACTCCCTTCTTTCTCCCCCTTCGGTTAAAGCAAGCCCGTCCAATCCTTTATGCATTACCCCTTTCCTGCCTTCGACTTCAAGCAATAACCAGCTCGCTGAAGGGTGGGTTTGAGCTAGGGGTTACGCAAGTCCGAGCTTCTTCTTGTGATGACACTTTGGATCAAATCATTTGAACCGGGTCCAGGGGTTGACTCTATGGCTATTGCGCTTTTTCCGACAGCTGCTAACTCACTGGCACGCTTAACGCCCTTTGCGCCTGGTCTTTCAAAGGCTTGGGCTTGAGCAATTCTGGGTTTTATATATAAAAGGTGGGAGAACTCCATTCTTCCTTGCCTCTCTTTGAAAATGCTCTTAAATAGCGGTTACGCCATCAAAAGCGAAATCGATGGCACTCGCCTTCTTTCAACATTGAATAAGTAACTTCTTTCCTATTCGACGTTTCTCGCAGTTGTCAGCTCCGATGCTTTGGTTTTTTCTCCTTTACCCTCTATCTAATAATATAATAATGAAGGGTCTTTTTGTGTTCGGGCTTTCGAGTTGGATATCACCATATACTAGTGCTAGTGCGGGTGAACTCGATGGGAGAGGAAGAGATCAAATATGGCATTCCTGGTCTTACTGTGCATTCATGCAGCAAGATTCAGATTGAATGGGCATAGAGGGAATGGGGTCTAGTTCCATTTTCAAGGTGAAAGCCTCGAAATCGAAAAAGGCTTAGGCATTTCCTAGCAACACAAGGCGAATGCGAGTGAGGGATAAGCTTTCCCCGTTCGCTAGACGAGCGGTTACTCTAGCAGCAGATACGTTCTAAATCGATTCTTTCACTATTCTATCACCCCCGGTTCACTTCACTCCCTAAAGGTGGATTAAGACTAAGGCTACTCTCGGGAGGCAAGGAAAGGGATATTCAATCAACCAAGCAAAGAACCACTACCACAGTCTTCACCAAGACAACAGGAAAGAAGAGTCAAGGGCAGGGTAAGAGTTTCCCTTGACTCAATTAATTAATTTAAGAGAATTAGATTCACAAAGAATTGATTAATAGAGATGTATGCACATATACATACGATGTTTATGATATATATATATATAATTGGATTTAATGTATAAATAGTTATTTAATTAATGTGCAAATTAAATTAAATAAGTGTTAATTAATTAATTAATTGTGGAAAAGGGATATAGGAAAAGGATTAGAAAAAGGGATCGACCCTCCTCTATATAAAGACCTTCCTATGGCCCATTTGTGACATACTGACAAACAAAACACACAAGTGTTATTGTGCAAAAATTTTCCTAAACCACAAAGAGAATCTTTTCTACTCTCCAAATCCCTTTTTTCTCATCTTCCTCTCCAAGTCCCTTTTTTTCTCCTCTTCCTCTCCAAATAGTTGAATATCACCTATCCCTCTATTAAAATCCTAGAATAATGAGGTTACTCTCGTGGTAGTATTCGAGATTGTTCAAGAAATCGATCGTGATCAAGATCGTTGGAGGAGCCATTCGTTGGAACTTAAAGAGGATTGTTCGTGAAGCTTAAGAATCTATAAAGATAAGAATGGTTCTAATCTTATTCTCTGAAGCATGCTATATTACATGTTTATATTCTGTTTTAATATACTAAATTTGTTCATGTAAAAAAATTGAATTGCAGGATTCAAGGCGTTCACAATGCTTTCGCTGCGAGATTCGATCCCTTCAAAATTTACACTAAATTAAAACTAGAAGTAAAAATGGTTAAGTTTGAAACCTCAAAATAAAAGAACTGGCCCTATTTTAAGTTGTAGATCTCATTATCTGTAATTACTATGTATATGTTAATTATAGTAGCTACGAAAACACTACAAGAAAATAGGTTTCCATCGACGTCGCTATCGTCGACGCTACAAAAAGTGTTGGCATAGGTCATATATGTTGACACTAATATGGACGTTGGCATATATAGCCTTTCTCGATTCCACTCTTGACCGACGTCAGGAAAATTCACCTATTTCGACGCTCGTGTTAAGGCGTCGGGATAGGTAGCTTGAAAAGCATCCCCGTAAAGGCTATCTTGACACTCATTTAAAATGGCATCGGGATAGCCTTCCTTTCCCAACATCATATTGAACTGTCAAGAAAGAAGGTCTTTCCCGACGTTGCATTTAGGCATCGAGAAGACCCAATTTTAAACCTAATCTTCTCACATTTCAGATTTCATTTTCCTCTCCTTCTTTTGTCCAGCCGCATAGCCTCCCTTCCCCAAAGTGCTTAGTTGTCCATCCTTCACTAACACGCTGACTCCTCCTCCTCATACCCTTACCAAATCTTTTCTTTTCTTTTTTTTTCTCAAGTTGTTGTTGCTCTTCCTCACGTCGCCTACTTTATTATTATTATTATTATTATTTTGATTTTAGCATTTATGTTTGGTTTATTGAAATTTGTTAAACTTTTATATGTCAAATTTTTAAATAAAGGAGAAGATTAGGTTTATTTAGTTTAAATTTAATTTTTGGGTTAATTTGTTTGAAATTTGTTAAGAATTTGTATGTACAAGTTTTAAACAAAGAAAAAGGATGGGTTTATTTGCTTCAATTTTAGTACTTGGTTTGTTTTGCTTAGTTTTTTTTGTTTTAAGTTTGAATTGAGAGAAAACTTTACTTGTTGGATAAAGGGAAAACTTTCACTTTTTTTATTGGATTGAGGGAAAACTTAAACTTGTTTGTTGAATTGGTTTATTTTGTTTAAATCTATTTTTTGGGTTAATTGCTTGAAAATTTTAAAACCTTGTTTGTTGAATGGGTTTATTTGGTTTTAAATTTAGTGGTTTGTTTGCCTAGATTTATTTTTTTAAAGTTTGGATTGAGGGCAAACTTTGTTTGTTGGATCAAGGAAAAACTTGATTGTTGGACCGAGGAAAAACTTGATTGTTGGATCGAGGAAAAACTTACTTGTTAAATGTATTGAAAATAATGGGTCAAATTTAGATTGTTGAAGGTTCTAAACAAATTAGAGAAATAAGCAAATTAGATTGTTGAAGATTCTAAATAAATTAGAGAAACAAGTCATTAACATGAAACTTTGCATGTTCCATTTGCTTCTCTTGAAATAATTTGATTGTATGGTGGTTTAATTTGTTTGGAGTTTGATGTGTTTTCAAATAAAGTGCATATAGCTCTTTAACTTATGAATATGTGTTTTTTTTTTTTAAAAAAAAAATCTCTACTTCAAAGCATCAATTCTACATTAAATCACTAACAGACTTGATTAGTTTGTTTTCAAGCAATATATAGGTATGAACAATAAGATTCAAGAATTGAAGAACAACAAGATTAGTTTGTTTTTATTATGATTATGCAACCTATTGAATGCTAGCCAAAATAGGTATGAACAACAAGATTCGAGAATTGAAGAACAACAAGCCGAGCTAGAAGGCTTGAAAGATTTGATCAAGCAATTTATGAACTCACAAGAAGGAACGCTAAAATAAGTATGAACTAAAAGATATTTTGCTTTTTTTAAATATATATATATATATATATATGTAAGAGTTAGTTTTGAGAATTATTTTGCTATCCTGCAATTATGGTAGCAACTAAAATTATTTATATGATACAATAGAATGTTATTTGTTTTTGTTATGATTTTGAATGTGGGGGCTAGAATAAAGTTGGCAAGCTTTGAGTTGCTATTCTATAGTTATGGTAGCAACTGAAATTATTTGTATGATGCAGTAGAATGCTCTTTGTAATTGTTAAGCTTTTGAATATAGGGCTAGAATAATTTTGTTGTTCTGAATATAAGGTAAGATATTTTTTTTTTTAATGTGGGGGTGAGATGTGTTGTTATTTTGAATGTGAGTTGACGTTGTAAGTTAATAATTTGTGATGTAGTTTTGAATGTTGAGTTGAGAATTGTGAGTGTTGGATTTTTTTTTTTTTTTTTTTAATGTGTTAAAGAAATGTTCGTTAATGATTTTTTGTGATGTTATTACTGTTTTGAATGTAAGTTGAGAATTATGAGTTAAAATTTTTTGTGTTATTGTTATTTTACATATGTGTTAACGAAATGTGAGTAGATAATCTTTGTGTTGTTATTGTTGTTTTAAATATTGAATATTGAATTGTGAGTTAACGATGTTTGTATTGTTCTTGTTGTTTTGAATATGTATTGAGAAATGTGAGTTAATGATTTTTGTGTTGTTTTTGTCGTTTTGACTCAATGAATGTGTTTTAATTATAATTTTAACTTTTTTTTTAATTATCAAGACCCAGGTTACTTTTAGTTAATATATGTGTTGAATGAGAAATTTTGGCGAATCACAAGTTGCCACATCACCAATGAAAGCCCAAGCCTATTAGAAAAATTATAAGTTGGATTGGGCTGAATAATTAAAGTTGCTTGGGCCCAACCCAATTCAAACCCATGGTGAAATTTTAGGTTAAAATTAAAGATTAGCTCAAGCTCAGTATTTTGGCCCAACAACAAATGGGTCCAAGCCTGACTTTAGCTCAAACCCAATTTGGGCCCAATAAAGTAATTAGGCCTAAGCCCATGTAAGACCCATGAGAAATCTCTATAAATAGAGGTCTTATCTCTTCATTTGGAGGGAGAATTGAAGGCAAAATCTCTTTGAAGATCTGAAGTCTGAAGCTTATAGGATTTGAAGAACATATCTCCTCTAAAGCTTTGAAGATTAGAAGACACTAAAGCTCTAAAGATCAGAAGACATATCAAAGCTCTGACGATCAGAAGACATTGAAGCTCTGAAGATCAGAAGACATATCAAAGTTCTGAAGACTGAAGTCCTCCGAAGATACAAGCAATCTGATCAACCTTGAAGACTGAAGTTCTTTGGAGAAACAAGCATTCTGAAGACCAAAGTTCTTTGGAGCTACAAGCATTCTTCCAAGACTTTAACTCCAAGATCATCACGTGCTTCGCTTCATCAAATCAAGCATACGCATTCGATTGAGAGAGAATAAGAGGATCAAGTACTAGAGATCGAATCACATCGCATCAAATCAACATCAACATCAACACCAACTCAAGTTCAACTCCACGAAACAAGTTTCTCTGGAAGCCTCATGTGAGCACTAATCCTCAAAGAAGATCATCAAGCCCAAAGGCCGATCATCCAAGAAGATCAACAAGCCCAAAGGTCGATCATCCAAGAAGATCATCAAGCCCAAAGGCCAATCATCCAAGAAGATCAATAAGCCCAAAGGTCGATCGTCCAAGAAGATCGTCAAGTCCAAAGTTCGATCATCCAAGAAGATCATCAAACCCAAAGGTCGATCATCCAAAAAGAACGTCAATTCCAAAGGCCGATTGTCCAAGAAGATCAACAAGCCCAAAGGCCGATCTCCAAGAAGATCGTCAAGCCTAAAGGCCGATCATCCAAGAAGATCATCAAACCCAAAGGCCAATCATCCAAGAAGATCAACAAGCCCAAAGGCCGATCGTTCAAGAAGATCATCAAACCTCAAAGGCCGATCATCCAAGAAGATCAACAAGCCCAAAGGCCAATCATCTAAGAAGATCAACAAGCCCAAAGGCCGATCATTCAAGAAGATCAACTAGCTTAAAGACTATAGTTTATTTTGAAAGCATCAAAATATTATATATTAGAGATTGTACTCACTTTCCACAAAATTAACACAAATACAAAGTTCAAGTTCCACGAATAAATTCCTTTTGAATCTCGTGCAAACAAATTGGCACATCCAGTGGGACATCTCTACCTCCCATCTCTCTCTCATCATCCAAGTCAATAAACCTACACATGGCACCAAAGAAAGTTGTATCTAAAGCTACCAGCGCAAGCGATACTTATATAAGCTCTGTCATCATGGAACAACTAATGGAATCTCCTAAAGGCGGGATCGTTATCAGAGAAAATGCCTTGTTCAACGGCTATGTTTCTGCCACTAATCTATCAGATAAAGAATCGCACTTTGATGTAGTATCTATCATGGTGACTGACGTAACGGTTGAGTCACCCATGGCAAAGATGAAAAAAAAAAAAAAAGATAAATTCCCTAATGAAAGCTGTAGAAGAGCGAGATCATGAAATCGCTGCTTTAAGAGATTAAATACAGGCTCGAGAAATTTCTGAGTCAAGTCAATCTCTAACTACAAAAGCTAATGACAAAGGAAAACCTGTCTTACAGAAAGACCAACCGCAGCAATCTACATATGTTGTCGCCCTATCAGTTCAACAGCTGCAAAATATGATTACAAACTGCATAAGGGCTCAGTATGGAGAACCATCACAGTCCTCATGTACGTACTCCAAGTTGTACATCAAGAGAATTGACGACCTGAGAATGCCAGCTGAGCCTCCAAAGTTCCAGCAGTTCGATGGGAAGGGCAATCCAAAACAACATGTTGCACACTTCATCGAAACCTGCGAAAATACAGGAACCAGAGAAAACCAGCTAGTCAAGCAGTTCGTCTGTACCTTGAAAGGAAATGCTTTCGATTGATATACTAATTTGGAGGCAGAAGTGATTGACAATTGGGAACAGCTAGAAAGGGAGTTCTTGAATAACTTCTACAGTACAAGGCGCACGTTTAGCATGATGGAGCTGACAAACACCAAACAATGGAAGGGAGAGACAGTCATCGATTACATCAACCAGTGGAGAGCTTTGAGTCTGGATTGCAAAATAGACTCACTCAATTTCTCGATAAAGAGAAATATGACCAGTTCAAATGTATATACAAAGAATTTTTTTTTTATACATTCGATTATTAGATAGTACCCATAAATCTCATGATGGGTACCCAAAGATTCATAGTGAACTTCGATAAGGGCTATCTTTAGTGGAGATGTGCACTAAAGGAATGCACTGGGAGCTTCTCTACATCCTACAAGGGATAAAACCTTGTACGTTTGAGGAGTTGGCAACATGCGCTCATGATATAGGGTTGAGCATCACCAACAAGAGAACTAAAGATTTACTAGTCCCTAAAGGGAGAAAATACAAGAATGAAGCCAAGGGCACTAAAAAGATCATGGATAGTGCCACAAAAGAATCTATGGTCGTTCATGTGACCCCATTGAAATTTTCCTCCAAAAGAAAACAAACAAAATTTGAAAGAAGGCACAATGAGGGTAAGAAGCATCGTCCAACTCTTAAAGAAAAACAGAAGAAGGTTTATCCATTCCCTGACTCTGATGTGGCATATATGTTGGAGCAACTGCTAGAGAAGCAATTTATTCATCTGTCGGAATGCAAGCGACCGGAACAAATAGGAAAAGTAGATGATCCTAACTACTGCAAGTATCATCGGGTCATTAGTCACCCAATTGAAAGGTATTTCCTGTTGAAAGAACGAATTCTGAAGTTGGCTCATGAAAAGAAGATTGAGCTAGATTTGGATGAAGTAGCTCAAACAAATCACGCTACAGTAGCGGTGACTTCAAGTGTTCTCACACTGTCTGTATCCCATGCTCAAAGACAAAGCCTGATCCAATTCAGAGCCTTCAAGCCTATAGTTGTTTGGTTTCAGCAAGAGATTCAAATAGCAAATTCCAAAAAAAAAAAAGATGAGCTTGTTGAAGATGACTACGAAGGGTGTATAGTTGTGACTCATCGAAAAAAAAAAAGTCAAACTCCACCCAAAAAAGTCGTGTTCCTATCGAAGCTATAGAAGAAGGAACAAGACTCATAAAAAGAAAGGCAAAAAGATGACATGGAAGCCTAAGCCTACTAAGAAAGAAGATAGGGACCTCCCTCAATTCCGACGATCGGAAACTTTGGCAGAATTTCTCTCAAGAAGCTTTTTCAACAATCATCTAGAGAAAGTATCATAAGTTATTGCATATCATACTATCGGCATAGTAGAAGTCGATAAAAATCATATAACTACCGAAGAAGTCAACGACTCAGAAGAAATGAAGCAAAGAACTTCTGTCTTTGATCGTATTAAGCATTCAAATGCTTGATCTTCGGTCTTTCAAAGATTTTGTATGGCCACGGTAGAAGAAGAATACCAATGTCCAACGACTACTTCTATTCGAACTTCAACCTTCAAAAGACTAAGTATATCCACATCAAAGAAAGATCGACCTTCGGCATCTGCTTTTGATCGTCTCAAGACAATAAGCGATCAACATAAAGGAAGGATAAAAATTTTGAAGGAAATATTATTTCATGAAGAAAACAACGATGAAAAGATTCATAGTCGCGTTCCTTCACACATAAAGAGGAAATTGTATGTTGATATAAATACAGAAGGTTCCTTGATAGTGAAGCCAAGACTCATTATATTGATGAATCCTACAAATAAAGAGGATGATCAAAGCCATGATGAAATAATAGCTTATGAAATTTAAATGTAGAAGCTCATTACCGCAAGAGCCTAAACTGCATGGTGCTCCTGGCCTGCATGAGTTTAAAAGGTGAAGGCCCAAAAAGATCTCTTTATTGAACTACATTATGACTTGATCCCTATCATTGTAAAGGGTACGTAGGCAGCTTGAAAGAAACTTCAAGTTCAGTCCAGCAAACAAAAAACAATTGAACTACGTTATGACTTGATCTCTTTCATTATAAAGGGTACATAAGCAGCTTGAAAGAAACTTCAAGTTCAGTCTAGCAAAGAAAAAACAATTTAACTATGTTATGACTTGATCCCTGTCATTATGAAAAGTATGTAGGCAGTTTGAAAGAAACTTCAAGTTCAGTCCACTTAAAAAAAACTTGAACTACATCATGATTTGATCCCTTTCTTTAAGGGTATGAGGGCAACTTAAAGAAATTTAAGTTTAGTTCATCAGAAAGGGTACCACAACCACCTAAGTTTGATACTACAAGATTGATGTTGGTCATCCCTGTAAAAGAATGACACTCCAGATTGAAGATGTCCATCCCTATTGAAGGCAACACAACGGATTGAAGAAGTTCATCCCTCGTAAAGAGTTAGCACGGTAAATAAAAAGGCACACACTTGGAATGCACTTCGCTTCCTCCTCAAAATCAAACTTGTATGTTTCTCCATCTTCAAGTTCAGAAGTTTCATCGATGCTTCATCTTCATGCTCAAGTCTGGAGGCTTTGCAATGCCATCTTCATGCTCAAAGTCGTGAATTCGAGCTCAATGCAAAGATTCATCGATGCTTCGTCAAACTCAAGTGTGGAGGATTCGCCAATGATTCAAGTTCAAGTGCGGAGGATTCGCTGATGCTTTATCAAGCTCAAATGCGGAGGATTCGTCGATATTTCAAACTCAAATGCAGAGGATTCGCCGATTCTTGTAGCTCAAGTGTAGAGGATTTGTTGAGGCTTCATCAAACTCAAGTGCGGAAGATTTGTTGATGCTTTGTCAAACTCAAATGTGAATGTCTCGTCGATGCTTCTCCATCTTCAAATTCAGAGTCTCCATCGATGTTGCTCCATCTCCAAGTTCAAGATCAGCGTGCATGGCCCCACTTCCATCTTCAAGTTCAAGATCGTTGTGCATGGCTCTGCTTCATCTTCAAGTTCACGGTTGGTGTGCACGGCTCTGTTCCATCTTCAAGTTCAAGGTCGGTGTGCATGGCTCTGTTTCATCTTCAAGTTCATGGTCGATGTGCATGGCTCGGCTTCATCTTCAATGTCTCTGTCTATAAAATCATGACGTGGCTTCGCTTCATCTCCAAAGTCTGGTGTGGTTTGGTTCATCTTCAAAGTCGTGGCGTGGCTTCGCTTCATCTCCAAACTGATGGCGCAGCTTCGCTTCGTCTCCAAAGTCTGGCGTGGCTAGCTTCGTCTTCACAAGTCAAGACGCGAATTTGATGCGCTTTAAGTTGCTGTGAATAAGGAAGAAGTCTTTGTCGACACTTGAGAAGTTGATAATGAAATTGAAACACAAGTTATGAGCTCTTGTAAAAAAAAGAATTTGAAAAAATTATTATTAAAAATTATAGGGAGAAAGTTATTAAAAATGTTTTAAAAAAAAGTGCAAAAAAAATCCAAAGAAAAGCGTAAAAAGAAAAGCAAGAAAGAAAAAGAAAAAGAGAAAAAAAAAATTGAAAGAATAACAAATAAAAAAGAAAGACTAAGAAATACTAAAAAAAGGTAGAAAATTTAAAGGAAAAAAAATCAATTGAAAGAAAAAATGGTGAAAATAAAATTTACAAAAAAAAAAAGAGAAGAGTTTGAAAAAAAATAAAGTGACGAAAAGTTTTAAAAAACAATAATAAAGAAAGAAAGGGAAAAAACAAAAGAAACATAAAAAGGATGAAAAAATACCATTAAAAAAAGAATAAAAATGTAAATAAAAAGTACAAAAAAGAAAAAAGAAAAAAAAGAAGAAGAAGAGAAGAAAATAAAATAAATAAAAGAAAAAAGAAAAAGAAGTTAAAAAATTTAAAGGAAAACCTTTAATTCCCCATCATTTTTCTTTTGGCTCACAATGCCCTTGAACAAAAATCTCTTGCAACTTACAGTTTGTGTTCTGCTCTGTCCAACTCTTATTGGTCAGTCGATTTGTAGGTCACGCCATTGCGTGCTAATGCATCATCTTTGTCGGCAAAAGCTTTGGTCAGATGGTGACATCCGACATAGCCTCTGTCTCTTATACACATCTAGATGTGTATAAGAGACAGGTATTAAGCTACAGCCAAGGAATGATAACTTGAAAAAAATTTGGAAAAGATGCAGAAAAAAAATCTTAAAAAGAAGGAAGAATAAACAAAAAAAAATTTAAAAAAAAAAGAAAAAATTGAAGAAAAAGAAGTATGCTTGATTTTGATTAAAAAAAAAAAAAATAGAAGAATGAGGTAGTAGAATGGAAGGTTATGAAATTCTCACACACTTCTTCCCTGTTTATATAAGAAAAGGAATCAAATCACAACTACCAAAGATCTCAAATTCAAATTTTTTTTAAAGAAAAAAAACTCATTTTTCTCAACCACTTGGAAATTTTGAGAAATTGTTGGAAGTTGTGATTCCATCACAAGTTAAATGCAACCTAAAATTCAAAGATTTACTTGGTTAGATTTCTTTTTTTAGACTTCATTTTATCTCACCTCAAATTTTGGTAGGTCAGAAATTCCCTACAGATTATCAAAGTTTGAATAAATAAAATTAAATTAAAGGCCAAAATTGGGGATATATTCCAATTTTTGTATAGGTGGACAGTAGGATTCCAATCTAAATCATATTTTTTGGAGGGAATTCAAATTATATTTAAAGTCACTCTAAATTTGATGCCAAATCAAAATTTGAATAAAATTAAAATCATATTCCAAATTCAAGCCAAGATTTGGCGTAGTAACCAAATTTTACCCCAATGTTAAAATTTTGGCATAACTTTAAGTGTTGCCTCAAATCAAAATATGTTGTACTTCATGCTTCACCAAATCAAAGTTGAAGGAAAGAGAAAGACGAATCAAAATTCTACTTCAAATTTGCATCAAGAATTGAGTATATTTTGAAATCTAAAATATGGTAATATTTGGAATATTACTCAAAATTCAATTACAATTAAGGTGGAACATAAATTTTATACTCAAGTTCAAATAAAAGCTTACTCTTAAACAAGAAAGCCAAGAGCTAAAGTTCATCTTTTTATTTACATGGCCTAAAACGTGTCAAGCAAACGTCAAGTCAAAATTTTGAGCTAAATTCTCATATCTTGATCAAGATGATGCATCAAATTAAAGAAGTCAAAATCATACTTTGATTTCAAATTATATTTTTCGAGATTCATCCACCGTATAGATGTGCATAGATGTAAAAAAGGGGCTTTGGTTGAATGAGAAATTTCGGCGAATCACAAGTTGCCACGTCACCAATGAAAGCCCGAACCTATTAGAAAAATTATAAGTTGGATTAGGTTGAATAACTAAAGTCGCTCGGGCCCAATCCAATTCAAACCCATGGTGAAATTTTGGGTTAAAATTAAAGATTAAGCTCAAGCTCAGTATTTTGGCCCAACAACAAATAGGTCCAAGCCCAACTTTAGCTCAAACCCAATTTAGGCCCAATAAAGTAATTAGACCCAAGCCCATGTAAGATCCATGAGAAATCTCTATAAATAGAGGTCTGATCTCTTCATTTGGTGGGGGAATTAAAGGCAAAATTTCTCTGAAGATCTGAAGTCTGAAGCTTCAAGAATTTGAAGAACATAACTCCTCTAAAACTTTGAAGATCATAAGACACTAAAGCTCTGAAGATCAGAAGACATTTCAAAGCTCTGAAGATTAGAAGACACTGAAGCTCTGAAGATCAGAAAACATATCAAAGTTCTGAAGACCGAAGTCCTTTAAAGATACAAGAAATCTGATCACGCTTGAAGAATGAAGTTCTTTGGAGATACAAGCATTCTGAAAACCAAAGTTCTTTGGAGATACAACCATTCTTCCAAGACTTAAACTTCAAAATCATCACGTTCTTCGCTTCCTCAAATCAAGCATATGCATTCGACTGAGAGAGAATCAGATGATCAAGTACTAGAAATTGAATCACATCGCATCAAATCAACATCAACATTAACACCAACTCAAGTTCAACTCCACGAAACAAGTTTCTCTGGAAGCCTCGTGTGAGCAATAATCCTCGAAGAAGATCATCAAGCCCAAAGGTCGATCATCCAAGAAGATCAACAAGCCCAAAGACCGATCGTCCAAGAAGATCGTCAAGCCCAAAGGTCGATCATCCAAGAAGATCAACAAGTCCAAAGGCCGATCGTCCAAGAAGATCATCAAGCCTAAAGGCCGATCATCCAAGAAGATCAACAAGTTCAAGGGCCGATCGTCCAAGAAGATCGTCAAGCCCAAAGGCCGATCATAAAAGAAGATCAACAAGCCCAAAGGTCGATCATCCAATAAGATCATCAAGCCCAAAGGCCGATCATCCAAGAAGATCATCAAACCATCCAAGAAGATCAACAAACCTAAAGGTTGGTCGTCCAAGAACATGATCAAGCCCCAAAGGCCGATCATCCAAAAAGATCAACAAGCACAAAGGTCGATCATCTAAGAAGATCAACAAGCCCAAAGGCCGATCATTTAAGAAGATCAACTAGCTTAAAGACTATATTTATTTTGAAAACATCAAAATATTATGTATTAGAGATTATACTCACTTTTCACGAAATAAATACAATTACAAAGTTCAAGTTCCACGATATAAATTTCTTTTGAAATCTCGTGCAAACAATATGTTTATTTTGTTTTGGAACAATATAAGTTGTAAGAATATTTATGAGTATTTAAATGAAATTTGGTTGTTTTTCCTTTTTATATATTTTTAAAAATATTTATATATTCTATGAGGATATTCAACTAAAATTGAAGTTAAACAAATAAACTGTTTTTTAAAATAAATTTATTTTTATTAAAAATTAAAGTCAATGTCAATGTTTAACTGGCGTCGACAAAAGCCATCTATCCTAACTCCATATGTACAATATCACAAAAGTTTAATACATATAAAAATAGCATATCCTGAAGCATACAAATGGCATCGGGAAAGCTCATTGCCGACACCTAGACGTTGTGTTGTCGTAGAGGGGCTTTGCCGATGCCCTAAATTTGGCGTCGAGAAAATCTGATCATGGACCTCCAGATACCTAACGTCGGCATAAATTGTCTATGTCGAAACCTACAAAAGAACGTTAAGATAAGGTCTCTCGACGGACCTACCTCGACGATTTTTGCCAACACTAAAAAAGCGTTGGTAAGAGCTTTTGCCGATACTTAGGAGGGCTTTCCTGATGCTTTTTGGCGTTGGAAAATGGTCCTTTTTTTTTGTAGTGAAACCTAATAATATGCATAATTTTAGGTTTATTTGACCATTCAAAAAGACAAGGTAGAAATTTAAAGTTTTAAGACTTTATTTGACAATCATTTAGGTCTCGTTTGGTAACCATTTGGTTTTTTAGTTTTTAGTTTTTTAAAACTAAGCCTACAAACACCCCTACCACCTCTAAAGTTCTTACTTTGTTATTTATTTTTTATCCATGTTTTAAAAAATCAAGCCAAATTTTGAAATCTAAAAAAGTAGTTTTTAAAAAACTTGTTTTTGTTTTTGAAATTTAGCTAAGAATTCAACTATCATACCTAAGAAAGATGCAAACCTTTATAAGAAAATGTGAGAAAATTGGCTTAAATTTCAAAATAATAATAATAAAGTTATCAAATGGGACCTTAATTTTTTGTATTTTAAAAATTATGTTTGTTTTCTCACAATTTTTTATTCGTGATTTTAATATTTCTTATATAAACATTTGAAAAAAAATTAGTCAACTTTCAAAAACAAAAATAAGTTTTTATAAACTATTTTTTTTAGTTTCCAAATTTAGGTTTGAATTTTAAAAACATTCTTAAAATGTAAACAACATAGTATTGGTGTAGGAAAATAATGTTTATATACTTTAAATATTAAAAAACATATAGTTAAAAGAAGAAAACTAAGGTTTCGTTTTTGGTTTTTGGTTTTTGAAAATTTAGTCTATTTTCTCTAATTTTCTTACAATGGTTTGTATCAAATTTAAGTAGAAGGGTTGAATTCTTAGCCAAATCCCAAAAACAAAAACAAGTTTTTAAAAACTACTTTTTTAAGTTCTAAAAAACCGACTTGGTTTTTTAAATTGTTGGTAAAAAAAAATAGATACCAAAGCAGAAATTTAGAAACGAAAAGAGTATTTATAGGCTTAATTTTCAAAAATTAAAAACAAAAGCCAAATGATTATCCAAGAGAGTTAACTTTTTTTTTTTTTTTTGAGATTGATTATATATGGATATGAAAATCAAATCTAAATAGCATATCCCTTAACTAGATCAAAATTTTAATGGTAGCTTCATAAAACTTCAAATGAAAGGTTTGTCTTGGACTAGTATTAAATAAGAAACAGATAGAGAATAAAAGGGAATTGCTCACTGAAATCTTTTATGTATTATTGATATAGAATGAAATCCCTAATTTGCTCACTGCAATTTATACAAGGAAATCCCTAATTTGGGAAAGAATAAAAAATGAAAATAATAATTAAATACATACAGATGGCAGACTATAAATGGGTAGCCTCTAACCATCAAGATTCATTCTCAACAAATTCTATTGTTTGATTGTTTTGGAGAGCCAGTGACATGGGCAAGCTAACTGTATTTTATTCCTCTGATTTGGTAGCCTACTTGTCCTTCCTTAATACCCTCCCTCAAACGAGAAGGCAGTGCAACTACACCGAGTTTGGAGCGCAAGTTGAAGAATTCCCTGAGCTTATGGGAAGAACCTCGTATGGAATGGTTAGAGGACCGACAGGCCTAGCTTCTAAGCAAGAGGGGAATCTATGTGCACATAGGAGATAAAGTGGACAAGTTGAGTTTTAGTTTAACTATCTACCATGTGTGTAGGTATGGTTGAGAATAGACTCATTCGAGACTGAGATTTGGATGTTAACCTCATAATTGTGTTATGCTTGTATTATTATGAGTTGAAAGAGATTCTATAAGTTGTTTACCATTCACTAAGCTTCTTGAAGCTCATTCTTTTCCTTCATATTTTTCTTTCCAGGTAGCTAAAGATGAGGAGTTCCAAAGTGCTACCAAGGTCAAAGCCTACCACGCCACAACCACACTTTCGGTTTAAAGTTGTTGATGTAAACTTTGTAGTTAAGTCTGTGAGTTGTATAAATGTTATACTGTTTGTAATAAAATGATTTAATCAAATAGTTGTTTATATCCTTGGCTTAAAGTTTAATGAGTGCAAAAGGTTCAGATGGGCAGTAGGTATCATGAAAGAGTGATATATGTTGTCTTCACGCTTCCTTTCGGGGTCTAGAGGTAGGCTCAGAAGAGGGTGTGACAAATTGTATCGGAGCATAAGTTTCTGGAAAACCTGAGGTTTATATTCAGGAAAACCAGAGGGATGTGTGATAGATTAGATTCCATAGGTTTAAAGAGAAACCTAGGATTAGTCAAAGTGAGACTAAGGGGAATAGCGGAAGTGGCGGACCAGCAAACAACCTGAGCTGGAACTCACAATGTTACCTGAAGGTCTGTCGGGGAAGGTAATAATGAATTAAGTTATTCTAAATTAGAATTTGAGATAGAAAAGTTATTTGTAGATAGTTTGGTTCGACGACTAACTAAGAGATGACTAGGAGAAGTATCGTTAGATAAAATAAGGAAATTAATATCAGAGTAGCGCAGCGAAAATGTAGTAATAGACAAGGTTATAAAGGTTTACGACAAGGGTTGTTGTGAAACCTTAAATTGAAGTACGTCTGAGCAAATTTCGAGCACGAAACTTTCTTAATAGGGAAGTAATTGTGAAATCCGAATCCCAACTTCCATATTTAAGCAAGTAATTAAGGAAATGAACTAAGTATAAGTTAAATCTTATGTTGAAAGGAAGAAAATAATTCTAAGTATTGAAGTAAACATTTGAATAGCTTTAAGTTGGAGTTTAACAGATGGAAATTTGGTCAAGTGTTGAAGCCTAGAACAACCATGCGTTGAGGCTTGTGAGGCATGAGCACATGGTGAAAATTGGTTATGCGTTGGTATAGGGTGTGCGGCTAAGACACCAAGCGATGGGTCAAAACATGATGGACGCATGTTGGCCGAGCATTGGCACGAGGTGCTGCCCAAGCGTTGGCACGACAAGGGTTGCTCATGCGTTAGGATGACAAAATGTTGCGTGAGTAAGCAGCGAGGAAGGGCCATCGAGTGGCGAGGATGATCACATAGCTGCTTGCAAGGCTACACAATAGCGCTAGGCGATAATGCTAGACGATGAACGCAAAGCTAAGCGATTGAGGCTGGGCATGCGATGGGCCAGTATGCGGCGTTGAGTGCAAGGCGCTGGCTACTCGATACGTGCTAGAGCTACGCGATGGAGCAAGGCAGCGTGCATTGAGGCAGCGAGCGATGAACTATACAATGAGCGCAAGGCTGTGTGTTGTACGCGTAAGAACTACACGATGAAGCTATGCGATGGGCCCGGCCATGATGGACGCATAGTGTAGTGTCTATATATTGATGGGGCTTACGGCACACAAGGCTTGCAAGGTTAGGTGGTGAATGCATTAGTACTATGCGATGGTTAGGGCATTTGAGGTTAGAAAGGGGCTCCACGGGAGCTTATGGAAGGAGTAACCTAAGCGTGGAGTTGCCGTTAGTGGTGGCATGCAATGGTCATATTCTTAGTTGAACGCATGCGCCAAGGGTGAGCCATGCGAGAAGTATGCGGCAAAGCAAAGACTTGTGATGACTTGAGGTTAGTGTGGCATAAAGGAGGGTGATGCGATGATCAAGTTGTTGAGGTTTGTGCCCTAAAGTCTTGTGTCTAGTAGTTTGTAAACAACTTTGTACGAATACTTGTGATGTATAATATAAATGATATTTACTTCACTACTTGACTTTGAACATTTGAGATTTTTTTTTTTTTTTTTTAATTTTACCACAAACCAATAAACTTAAATATCCCTGGTTATCTGTATGTAACTTAAGCATGTATGTGGTGACTACAAGTGGATCATGTCTTGAGTGATAACCAAGATGGTTTGTAGTATATGGATATAGGAGGGAAACCTTATCCTGGTAATGCCTACGGATGCGGCTCGCTTTGTGGAATGTGTCACAGAGTGTTGTGAACTTTTGGTCATATGATGATCTGATCTGATCATTCGTGTAGGGGACATGCAACGGGGGCGTCCTATACAAAGAGTTTGTATAAGACCTGACCACGAAGTGTTAACATCTCGTTATATAACACCGTTCATAACTGAGACTTCACTTCACTAGGATGACCATTGGTAACATGACCTCAATCTTGAATGAGTTGGGAACTCCTACCATTGAGGCAGTCCTTTGATTTGCATGGGTGCGAGTGGCCAGAACGCCGACTCAAACCTACGATTTTGAAGATTCGTCTGATTTGGGAGCTGGAAACTCAGCTACACAACATGGAATTCATTTCTTCCCTAAGGTAGGGGTAAGTAGATAGATAGCTTCCTTAAGGGCTGATTCTAGGGCTTGAACGATGTGGCGCCATGCACCTTCTCATGGCCCAAGAAGTGTTCACACATAGTAAGACTATGTTGTATTGTTCATTAGAAGGATCAGTGGTACTTAAGAAGAAAGATGTAATTACAGGAGCAAAATGGTGAATTAGTCTGTTGTAATTACGAGTATCTGTGAATGGTCATCGTACTGATGACTGGTTATATCCAATGAACATAAAAATATATCTATGGTAAGAAGAGTTCAACTATCGGTCTTTAGTGGAGTACTTGGCAGTTAATGAAAGGTGGATATCGTGACTAAAGAGTTTAGTAAGCTATTCACGTACCATTGGAGTTTCGAGCCATAGGTCCATAAGGTCCCCTTGGTAGCTTGGATACAAGTTAAGAGTCAGTTTCCGGGTCAATTAGAAATGTTCATATTGAGAAGAGGAAGTTCGATTATATATGATATAATTGAATGAGTTAATTAAATATGATATAATTAACTTTATATATGAGATACATTAATTTGGAGGAAATTGAATATAAATATGATTTATATCTAGTAGAGGAAAATACTATAATTAATATATGATATTAATTATATGTTATGAGTATGATAAGATCACATTCATTGGACGATTACAAAGGAAATGGGAAGGGGCCTCTCCTGTTCTAAATAACGGATGAGTACATTATAAATAGCTGACGGTGTGCAGGAGACAAGTGCGCGAACATTGTGAAAAGATAGTGTCATCGTTTAGAAAACCAATGTCTATACAATAGTTACTGCACGATCGCTTACATATACGATATTCCTAAGCGATCGTATACCGATTATACCATCGCGCGCTATTATCTAAACAATCATTTACCTTTTTCCTAAGCAATCGTTTAGCTCCCGATATTTACTAAACGATCGTACAAACGATCGCTTAGTTTGTCCTACACGATCATTTATACGATCATTGACCTTTTTCTACACGATCGTATACTTCACCTAAACGATCAAGCATCCTGTCTATATGATAGACGACCTCTTCTCCCACTCGCTTGTAGGTACTCTTGAATAAGAGTTCCTTCACAAGTCATGCGATCAAGTAAGCATGCGGCCATGTAATTGGCAGGATGCGATGATAAGGGGAACTTCAAGAGCAAGGCTGAGTTAACAATTCATTCGGACAAGTGGATAAACCGTGAGGAGTTTGAGCTTCAGCTAGGAGGAGGTGGATAAATTTTAAGGCATGCAAAGAGGATTTGTGCATGGGGAGGACAACGCAACTCCATGCAAGTAGGAAGTGGAATGGAAGTAGGTGGTGGCAAAGCAAGGTGAAGACACTCAAAAAGTTCCTAAGTAGGAGGTGTCATGCATTTGAGCCTTAAGAGATGATGAGGATTTGTTGCTAAAGGCCTATAAATACCACCTCAAGGCTTCTCTTCAATTTATAATACAAATTCTCTTGAAAGAACATTAGGAAGAGTGTTGAGGGCGAATTCAGAATAAGCTTTGCGTTGATCATGAAGAGCATGCGTTGATAGCAAGACCATGCATTGATCAAGTGGTTCCAAGAGGTGGAGATGCTATCGAACAGTGAGGTCATGAAGTAACATCAACTTGGAACGAGGAGTTCTCCCAAAATACTCGTGTGTTTTGAATGATTCTAAAGCCACTTAAAAGCTGTGAGTGTGTAGTTTTCAAGGTAGGGATGCCAGAGAAGAAGCATAAAAGAATAGGGCTGGAGACTGGAGGAAATATAGAAGGGTCAAGCTCTCGGGTAAGCTTGAGCCAGTCTTGATAATTTGAAGATTTCGGCCAAACCACGAGAAGTTCTGAGCTGAGATTTTAAAGTAAATAAGTAAGACATTTCTAAACCTATTTATAGAAGGAAGTCACTCAAAATAAGGTCTAGAATGATGAGTAATCTAAGATTCAAAATGAATATGGAATTTAGGGTTCAAAAGGGAGCCAAAAGAAACCAAGGAACTTGGAAAGAGAGAGGTTCTTGCCAATCAAAGTGAGTGGTATTTCCTTTAAGGTATTAAGCATATCTTTCATGTTTACGTTTATGTTGTGAATAAGTATCCAAAACAAGAATAAGAATATGTGGCCAGGATGGTCAGGGGGTTAGTAGACCTAGTTCCTAAGCCCGGGGCAAAATCGCACAGGATAGTCAGGGAGCCATGAGGCCTAGTTCCTGAGCTTGTGGGAAGAACATTGTATGGGATGGTCAAAGGGCGGACGGGCCTAGCTTCTGAGCCCATAGAGGGGAATCTATATGCACATAGGAGATAAAGCGGACATGTTGAGTTTTAGTTTAATTATCTACCGTGTGTATAGGTAGGGTTGAGAACAGACTCATTCGAGACTGAGGTTTGGATGTTAACCTCGTAATTGTATTACACTTGTATTATTATGAGTAGAAAGAGACTCTATAAGGTTTTTACCACTCACTGAACTTCTTAAAGCTCATTCTTTTCTTTCATGTTTTTCTTCCCAGTAGCAAAAGATGAAAAGTTCCAAGGTGCTGCTAAGGTCAAAGTCTACCACGCCACAACCACACTTCTGGTTTAAAGTTGTTGATGTAAACTTTGTAGTAAAGTTTGGGATTTGTATAAACATTATACTGTTTGTAATCAAATGAGTTTAGTCAACCAGTTGTTTATATCCTTGACTTAAAGTTTAATGAGTTCAAAAGGTTCAGATGGGCAATAGGTATCATGAAATAGTGATATCTATTGTCTTCATGCCTCATTTCGGGTTCTAGAGATAGGCTTGGGAGGGCGTGTGATACTGAATGTGTGTTAATGACTTTGTAAGACAGTCTTCTATTTGGTCGGATGATGGTATGTATTGAACATCCAGTTGTCCTTTTAGGACCAGGGCTCGTACAAAATGAAAGTCAATCTCAATGTGCTTAGTCCGAGCATGAAACATTGGATTAACAGCTAAGGCCCCTACACTTAAATTGTCACACCACAAGACTGAAGTGGACATCGGAGACAGACCAATTTCCCCTAATAATTGTTGTAACCAAACTATTTCAGCTGAGGCATGAGCCAAGGCTCTATCTTAGTGCTTGATTGAGCTACAACCAATTGTTTCTTATATGACCACGATACTAGATTTACACCAACAAAGACATAATAGCCTACTATAGGTTTTTGGTCATCCACACTTGTTGCCTAGTCAACATCAGAAAATGTTGTAATTGATAGATCCGAGCCAGGTTGAAAAAACAAGCCAATTTTTTTTTGTTTCGTTGATGTACCAGAGTACACGTTTAACAGCCTGCCAGTGAACATCTATGGGTTGCTTCAAGAACTGACTGAGCTAATTTACCATATATGTGATGTCGAGTCGTGTGGTGTCAAGTATTGTAAGACGCCAATCGTGCTACAATATAGAAACGGATCTTCAAGAGGCTTCCCATCTAATATGGATAACTATTTATTAGGGGACGGTAGGTTTCAAGTTATAAAAGCCAAGTTTGTTGAGTAAGTCATCCACATATTTCTCTTGATTTAAAATTATGCCATTCTCTAAATAATGAATCTGCACATCCAAGAAGTAATTTAAGATTCCCAAATCTTTGAGAGCAAACCCACTGTCAAGAACTTTTATCACTCGTTCAATAAATACAGCATTGTGTCACAATGACATCATCAACATATGCTAATAGCAGAAGTAAGATCGAACCATTACGAAATATAAACAGTGAGGGATTAGACTTAGCATTGTGAAAACTCCAAGAGACAAGGACTTCCTTTAACGTGTTATTCCATGCTCGAGGAGCCTATTTCAAACCGTAATTTGCTTTATTTAGTTTACAAACATGGATTGGGTAGTTAGAGTCCACATACCCCTGTGGTTGGTTCATATAGACACTCTCCTCTAAGGCTCCGTTTAAAAAAGCATTGTTGAAGTCAAGTTGTCGTAGCATCCATCCTTTTCATACAACAAGAGAAATGACAACCCGAACAGTTGATGCTTTGACTATTGGACTAAAAGTCTCGAAAAAGTACACACTAGGATTTTGATGAAAGCCTTTAGCCACCAATATAGCTTTGTAACACTGGATAGTGTCGTTGGGATTCCTTTTTACTCGAAATACCCACTTGTTGCCAACAATGTTCATAGATGAATCCAGAAGTATAAGAGTCCAAGTATTGCTTTGCATCAAATTTGAAAATTCAACATCCATAGCCTCTTTCCATTAAGAGGTATTGATTGCATCTTATACCCTTGTTCATTCCGTAAGAGACTAGTCCCTCGATACTTGAGTTGTCAAGACCTTTAGCTTAAAGATGCCTGCTTTCCCTTTCGTGATCATAGGTGTAGGTAATTTGATAGGTGGTCAAGGAGAAGAGAGTTCCACAAAATGCAAAATAGGAGGTTGTTGGTCAGGGGATAGAGTAGGGGACTTAGGTAAAGGGCTAGCAGCTGAAACCAAGGGTTGTGAATTGTTGTGAGTCTGTAGGACTGTTTTGTGGCAATATGGGTGATGTTGGGGGAGGAGTAAGTGAGGAATTTTTAGTGTCTATGGGCAATGAGGAATGTGGATTGGCATTTGGTGTAGGAGGACAACATGGGGAAAGGGAGCTTGGAAGAGAATTGGTGATGGGTGTTATTTCTATGGGCAGAGGAAGCCAAGTAACTGGAGTTGCTGATGGAGTAGATGTTGTCTGTTTCTCTTCAAAACCCGTCTTAAATGGAAAATCATTTTCTTTAAACATAACATGTCTAGATATGAGCACTTTTCCTGACTTCCTCAAGCATTTATAAACTTTATGATTCATACTTGGCTCAATATAGACACGCTTCTCAGTATGAAAGCTAAATTTATGAGAGTTATATGGTTATAAACAAGGAAAATATGCACAACCAAATATATGTAGGTTGCCATAATCAACTGTTTCTTAAATAATATTTCAATAGAGGACTTACCTTGAAGAACTGGGATTGGAAAACTATTGATGAGGTAGACTGCATATGTAAAGGCACTCCACCAATGGGACAATGGTAAAACGGCTTGTGCTAACAACATCGACCTAGTGTCAACCATATGTCTATGTTTGCGTTCAACCCTTCCATTTTGAGACGAGGTATATGGACATGAATACCATGAAGAGATGCCTTGTTGATGACAATATTGATGAACTTTAACATATTCACCTCCATTATCGAATTGAAGAGCCTTGATCACCCCATCGGATTGAGTTCTTACCATGGCAACAAAATGATGAAATGTTGTGAGTGTATCACTCTTCAGTCGTAGTGGGTAAATATAAGTGTATCCACTATAATCATCAGTAAACGTAACATAATATTTGTACCCTTCCACGAATAAGATGGGAGTAGGACCCCACAAGTCAATATGCACAAGACTAAATTATTCAGTAGCTCTTGATTTTGAGATAAAGAATGGTTGAGAGTGGGCTTTGCCAAAACGACAAGATTCACAAAACATCAATTCTTCGTTAGCTTTGACAGGTAAATTACAACTTTTGATGACTGACTCTAATATTTTTTATGATGGATGACCAAGATATCTATGCCAAACCGTCCTAGATACTCTACTATTAACAGACACAGCAGAATTAGAAAATGCAAGGGCAGACAGATTGTTATTTATGTCTACTATCTGTTTATTGGCAGTAAAATTTTCCTTATTATCTACCTTGATCACAACATTCTCCAATTGACAGAGTCCATCTTTAAGTGCACCCTTCAACATAGTTTCCCCCGTGTCCTTTTCCTTAATAAGGTAGTAATCATTATAAAACTCAATGAGGACATTGTTTTCTTTAGTGAGTTTAGATGCACTGATTAAGTTTTTTGCAATATTAGAAACATACAAAATATTTTTAAGTTCCTACATATTTTCACTATCACTCAAATATGCACTACCAACATGAGATATTTTCATATTATTTTCATTTGCCACTGTGACAGAATGCTTACCTTCATACTTGTTGGGATTGGCAAGATTGTTGTAGTCGGCAGTCACATGACTCGAAGCCCCACTGTCGCCATACCAGTTTGGATCAACAACTACCTCAGGACCGGTAAGAAACTGATTACCACCTTGAGAAGTAGCCAAGACAGATTTATTTTGTGGGACTTCTTTGTGTTGTTGCGTATTAAAACCACCTCCCTTATTTTGGAGAAAAATTGGCATTTGTTGTATCTGTTGTAACAAAAAGTAGGTAGTGTGCCCTATTTTTCCACATACTTGGCACATTGGTTTATTTGCTCTACCTCGACCATATCCTCTGTAGTTCTCGTTACCTCTTTGATTTTTGCTTGAGGACTGATTGTTGTTGGAGGACTTCTGATTGTTACTCCCATTTGTGCTTCTGTTATTTGCCATGTTTACAGAGGTATTTTGATTAAAGCCTACTGTGACCTTCTGATTTGCTTGATGATCAAGATGTTTTTCAAATAGGAGAAGTTTGGATTTCATATCAAGCCAAGATATATCCATCTTGCTTTGAATCGTGGCTACGATGGTATTATAATCTTCATCAAGTCCTAACAAAACCGATGACACTAGAGCTCGAGTGGAAACTGGACTTCCAGCTTGTTTGAGGTTATCGACATTAGTTTTCATAATACGTAAATATTCCTCCATTTCTAGATTACCTTTCCTTGTCGATTGGAAGATTTGCCGAAGATAGTCCTCTTTAGCTTTGGATTGAACTTCAAACAACTGATGAATGCTGGTCCATAGATCTCACGACACGCACACCCCATAACCTGGACTGCCACTTCGGGCGTCATAGAGTTATACAACCATCCAATGAGAAGTTGGTCTACTGTCATCCATACTTCGTATTGAGGATTGACCTCTTGAACACTCGAGGAGAAAGATCCGGTACTGCTGGAACTACCATCTGATGCGATAGTTCCTATGGATGCTGCTACTTCGATGGTGGAACTCTTCTCGACAGTAGTCTATAGATACATAGGAGGACAAACTTTCTGTCCTGTTAAATGACCTTTAAGTCTGTAGCTGCGAAGTATCAGAAGAGTTAGGTTTTTCCATAGCAAGAAATTGCTTCGATCCAGCTTTATAGACGTGATTTGGTTGAGTAGTTGGTTCAGGGGTGGGTTGCCAAAGTTGTTACCGCCAAAATTAACGGTTGAGCTTCCGGTAGGATTGGTCTTGGCCATATTCGCTCTAATACCAAAATAAGAAACAAACAGAAAATAAAAAGGAAATTGCTCACTGAAATCTTCTATGTATTATTGATAAAGAATGATGCAATCTATACAAGAAAATCCCTAATTTAGGAAAGAATAAAAATAATAATTGAATATGTACAAATGGCCGACTTTAAATGGGTAACGTCTAACCATCAAGATTCTTTCTTAACAAATTCTGTTGTTTGATTATTTTGAAGAGCTAATGACATGGGGCAAGCTGACTGTATTTACTCCTCTGATTTGGCAGCCTACTTGTCCATCCTTAATAGTGTATCTAATATTATATATAATTATATATATATATATATATATATATATATATATATATTATATATATATTATATTACGGAGATCTTGAGTTACTTTTTTAAGTAGTACTTTTACGTAAAAAAAAAACATAGTGTTTTCAAATTTTAAGCACTTAAAAATGAATCCACACATCAATTTATTTTTAGTGTAGAAAAAGTGAACCTATGTTTTCAAAGTTGATAATCTATTCTTCAAGTCAATTAAGCTTAGTCTCGGTCACAAAAAGATCTAGTAGGGTTAGCAAAAATTCCTCGCGGATCGGGTCTGCACCCTGATCGGAGCCAAGAATCCCCGGTTTGATCAGGGATGGGTCAAACTGGAAAATTTTTTCGAGCCCCGTCCGGGGATGGTATCCCCACCCCGACCCGACCCTGACCCTGACCCCGATTTTATATAGTTATATTTTTAATATTTTATAAATATATATTTATAATATATAAAATAATTATTTATATGCATGTTTATAATGTATACTATAGACTTATAGTGTTGTGAGTCCAATATTGAATATATAAATATAATTTTAAGCCAAAAAGTCAAGCCCAAACTTAAAAAAATTAAAAGAAAAAAATGGGGAATCCCCGCAGGGATGTAATAGGGATTCCCCGCGAGGATTAGTAGGGGATCCCCACGAGAAAATGGGGAATGGGGCCCGCGAGGACGGGGGCGGGGATGGGGGGGTAATTTCCCTCATGGGGTCGGGGACAGGGGACCCTCCCCCGGCCCGGCCCGGCCCCGTTGCCAACCGTAAGATCGAGGATGTGTTTGGCTTAAGTTTTCAAGTGCTTAATTTTCAAAATAAGTTTTTTGAAGAAAAAAAAAAGAGTGTTTGACAATCATTCACAAAATAACATTTGAAGAAAATGAGTCTATGAAACAAGTTAGTTTTATAGAAACACTTTAAATTAACTTTTGGAAAAGTAATTTTTGAGTGTTTAATGGTTAATCTCTCCCTAATTTTTATAATTTATTAAAATTACCAAAATGCCCTAATTAGTCATCTATCTCACTTCCTCTATATTTTTGCGACTACCACTAGTAATCTACTATGGTGAAATTTCTGGCAACCATCCCCGACGACCTCCATTGGCGGTCACCTCTACCCACCACCACTGCACGCCACCTTCGGCCGTAACCACCGTCGGCTAACTCCCGTGACCACTACTGGCTACCACCTCCGACCTCCACCACCTACAGTGACCAACTTCGATGATCATCACCACCAACTCCAATAGTGATCATCCCTAAATGACCAACTCTGACAATCATTATTTTAAATTATTAGTTCGTAGCATTTTATAGTCGTCATTTATAGCAATTTGACATTAATAGAAACACTTTACTATATAACAAGACCAAAGAAAACTTGGATATAAAACATTTTTTTTTAAAGAGAGTTGCCAAACACATAAGTATATTTTTATTTTAAGTAATTATTATAAAAAATGTTTAAACGGAATGACCTTTTATAAAATACTATATTGGGAAATTTAATAAATAAAAATGTATCTCCGAGTGATTTTAAACCATCAATTTTAATGAATTCAAAATCAATCTAAAACCCGATTGGATTTAAATGTTAGCTTCCGTGGTTGAGACATTCCACTACCAACGAAAAAGAAAGAGGAGAAGTCTACGAAAAGTCGAACTCGAAGAGGTAAACAATTAAAAACCAAAATTTATTAACATATTTAATCTATCAATCAAATTGGCCACTCTCTTTTCTTAGCTTGTAGCTTACTTGCCATCTTCAACCTCCAAACCCTCAAAATTTCGCAACCCCAAGGAGACTAAGAATCTGTGTTGTTTCAAAGGGAAAGACTTGCTTACTACTCTACTTGTCGAGTTGCTTCCCATTTCACCTCTTCGCTTTATAACGCTTGGGATTGTTTCGATTTTTCAAGCCTTATCGTGGAGTTACGCGTTTCTCCATCTATTTTCCTTTCTGGGTCAGTGATACACTGATACTATTGTTTTTTTTTATTAGCTTATTTGTTATCCGTGTCATGTTTTCTGTTTACTGACTTTTTAGAACGTTTTTCTTCTCATCTCAAACTTGGGTTTCTTCGAAATGGATTTGCAGTCGAAGAAGGCATGGTGATGGATATTCGGTTTAATTCGTGACATCAAAATGTTTCCGATAAGGTCGGTTCTCATGTTTCTGCAGCATTATTTCATATGACTCCCTCTGTATTGCCATTGATTGAAGTGGCTTTCTTCTGGGTAGTCTTCTTTTTCCCTCGATCCTACTGCCTGGAAGCTGAATTTATAAATCTGCGGCTGTTTTTTTTTTCTTTTTAGCTGATCTAAACTTTGGTTCCTTCGTTATTTTCTTTGGTAGAAATGCTGCTATTCCCTGATTCGAGACAATTAGATTAGGGTAGGATGGTTGGTTTCTAATTGATCAATATAGAACGAATGGTTTCACGTTCTTTGATGACAAAATTGATTCAGAACGAGTGTAACTTCCATTTTTTTATTTGATGTTCTCCCGGGAAGGAACAAAACTATGGTACTTTTACCGTTACTACTTTATCAAGGATAAGACTTAATAGTTGTGTCATGTATGTGAATTGAAATAACTGAATGAGCAAGAACCTCTCGGGGAGAGGGGATAAGCTTGGGCCTACCTACCGTTGTGAAACATCCAGAGGAAACATTCTTGGCTGTTTACAGCAGAAAAAGAAAAGGAAAGAAAAGAGAAAAGATCATTGAGTTTTACGAGTAGATTACTAAACAGTAGAAATAGTTAGTTAACAAGCATAAAGGGGGAAAGGAAACCAAAACCAAGATCACTATCAAAAGGTTGTATAGACAGGGATGTCTTGGCCAACTTAGGTAGACTCTGACTAACAATATGAACAATTTGACTAGTGTAAAGAATCTCATAAAACATTTGATATCTTAGTTAGTTGGAATTGTGGTTTGAACACATGGCCTCTAAAGTACCCTTTTGCACCTTGTCCACTTTAATATTGGGCCAACCTAGCATCACATAATATTTAAAACTATCGTTTAACTTCAACCTATCGATCTCAAAATATGGTTTGGGAGTGCAAATTGACTTTGAATGTAGATTTTGTATGTTTGTGGTTGATATGGAGCTGTGAAAATTGTTTGGTTTCTCCCATTTCATGATGTCTTATTCTATCTAACAATGTGCGAGCAGGGATTTTTGGAAAAGGCATAAGAGGAAGATTTTAATTACAGTGGGAGTTTTAGGAAGCGGATATTTTCTTTATCGACAATATGATTATTACAGTCGAAGGCTTCATGATATCCAGAGAGAACTGGCTAATGAACGTGAAGCAGATGAGCTCATTAAAGCTCAGTTAAGAGATGCTTACTTTTTCTTCTCTTCTTTTTATCAGTCTCTGTTTTCTGAGTTCTTTAACTTTTGTGTTCGATGGATTTGTGCTTGCAGAATACAAGCTCATTTTGAAAACATTCAAAGAATAGCTGATACGACGACTCTGCCCCATGCTATACAACATTTACACAGTCGGATAGAGGAAGATTTGGATCTTTCACACCTGACAGAGAGATTAATGATGGGGAAGGGTCAGCCAAACACTTTGACATTAGCAGAGAAACTTGATTTATGGGAAAACCTCAAAATACTAAGTATGAAGCGATATCACTTTGGTGTTTATATTTTCTGGTTTTTAACTGAATGAAATAGACTGAGATCACCACGGTTGGTATGTGTTTTTCCAGGCTTCACAAAAATGGTGATATCACTCTGGGCAATAACTCTGTTAAGCTTATACATTAGAGTTCAAGTCAACATCTTAGGAAGACATATGTACATTGATACTGCCCGTGGTCTTGGTAGCTCCCATTTGCTTGTAAGGCCTGCTACTTTTGCCATTTCGTACTTTTGTGAACTGTTTTCGCACTGTCACTATTGGAATCATTACGATCTAGCTTTTTGTTTTTGAAATTTGTGATTTTTCCTTGTAATTTATTGATTATGGTTTCACATTTGTTGAAGAAACATTTGAATTCTTGGCTATTTATTTTTTAAAAAATTTTAAAATATATTTATTAGTTTTCTAATCTAGCGTAGATTTTCAAAACATTTTTAGAAAGAAGTAATGAAACAAAAAGCTTAATTAATTATTAAATGAGGCCTACATTAATCGTTTTATTATCTACTCGGCTTCATATTATTATGAAATATTTGTTGTCGATGATGGTACTTTTTCTTTTCATTTTGTTACATTGAAGTACTTGACAATGATTTCTGCTGAGTATCTATTAGAAATTTGGGTCTCTTTATGATTTGTGCAGTTTTATTATTGACCAAATGTCTTTTTATATTATTTATGAGGTAAGAATCATTTACCAACTGAAAATACCCAATGCTTTAGATTTCTGACTAGAACTTCCAGTAATTGATTAATGCAATCTCATTTCTAGCATCGATTCCATATTCTGGGTTTATAGAATAGAGCAAACCAGAAGTTTGTCTTTATTTAATGCATGAACCGAAAAATCTGATTGAATCTGGTATATTCACATTATGCATAGGCCCCACTCTCTCAAGTATATCCAAACAGTTTTGAGTGCCGATTGAGAGTTAAAGTCATTTCTCAAAGAGGGGTAAAAAAAAAAGAAAAGAGTGGGTTAAACTCATTTGGAAGTCTTAGATTTTGGCGGGAGAGACGAGAGATCGTCAATAAAGTTTAAAGCTGATACATTTTTTAGAACTCTTGCCCAAGACCTTGTATATGAATTAGAAGCATCCCTGCTTACTAAGATCTGTTAACTTTTGACCTTTTTATTTCATAAAGCTTGAAAATGAGATCAGTATATCAGGCGTCACCACCGTGGCATAACTAGAGAATATGCAAGCTTTTTGAGAAAGTGATATTGAATATGTGCTATGAAGAAAGAACAATTAGGATGGGTTTGTGGAAATTTGGTATCTCTCATGTAGGAGAGAAAGAAACACTACCACATCGTGGCGGTAATGAAAGGAGATACGAATTGTTTGTTACTTTTGTTTTTGTCGAAAAAACAGCTTGTAACTCTATGGGTATTTTAGTAATTGTGTGTACCCTAGGGCATCCCACTAGTCTATTTATTTGGCCTATTCTCTTGTACTTAGTGTATTAGAATTAATAATAAAAAATCAGTGTCTATCGTGGTTTTTCTCCCTGTACTAGGGTTTCCACGTAACTGTATTGTTATTCTCTTCCCTACTCTTTTATTTTTAACATGGTATCAGAGCTAGGCGACGAAACCCTAGCCGTCATCGATGGAGCTTCGAGCGTTGACATGAAGGTAGCCATTCAAGCGGCTGTGAAGGAGAATCTCCAAGTCGCCCTACCACAGCTGATCTCAGCCGCCACCCACGTCCAGCCGCCGTCGGTAGAGGAGAGATTTAACCCTGTCGAGATGTTCCAGTTGCTGTGCGAGGGAGGGTCGCCCGTGTTGTTCCAGATTGAAGCTGCCTTCGACGATCAGAAATGCTCGATCGCACCGTCCACGTTGTTCCAGACCAAAACAACCTTCGTTGATCAGAGACACTCAATCGGGCCGAGCCACGCCGGTGGGTTGCTGTTGAGCCCTTCGTCCGTGCTGGTCGCGCCGCTCGTGCTGATTGTTCAAGCTCCTACCCAGCCGATTCCGTGCGTTGAGCCGCTTCTGTCTGAGGCACCGAGCCGATTCCATGCGCCGGTCGATCGTTCAAGCTATTTTTCGTGCGTCGAGCCGAGCAGCAGAGTAGCCTCCGTTTGTGAGTTACCTAGCCGGTGGATTGAGTCTAGCTTTCACGGCTGCTTCTGCCTCTGTCCAGCTGTTCGTAGGAGCTTCTTTTTCAGTTGCGCCCAATCATGGTGGCTCGACACAATGCCCAGATGAAAACCCGGTAAATTCTTTCCCTATTTTACCCACTACAAATATCCTGCATGGTTTTTCCTCAGTTGACAGTACGACCAGCCTGAGTATAGTTGGAATTAGTACTATCGCCCAATCAGGCAATATACAGTCTTTTGGTCTTGTTAGTGTGAACGGTAAAAAACCTTAGATTGTTGACTCAGGGGCAACGGATCATCTTATTGGTACCTCTAATCAGTTTCTCTCATATTATCCAAGTGCTGGTAACGAACGAATTAGGATTGCAGATGGATCGTTCGCACCTGTTGCAGGAAAAGGGGATTTATCTCCATTTGAGGGTTTGGTTTTGCGGTACGTTTTGCATGTTCCTAAAATTTCATATAATTTGTTTTCCATCAGTAAGATTACAAGAGATCTGAATTGTCAGGCAGTTTTTTCACCCGACTTTGTTTTATTTTAGGATCTAAGCTCGGGGACGACGATTGGCATTGCCCGACACGATGGGGGACTCCACTTCCTATCTGATGATGCTTCCTCTAGGAATGATTATAGGACTAGCCTTGTCTCCTTAAATTTTTCTACCTCTGAGAATGATTTTCTGTTATGGCATTACCGCTTAGGGCATCCGAACTTTCAGTACATGAAATACTTATTTCCGCATTTATTTCACAATATTAATGTGTCTTCTTTAAAGTGTGAGGTGTGTATTCGTGTCAAATAGGATCGTGTCTCCTTCCATTCCCAGCCCTATAAATCATCCAAACTCTTCACTTTAGTCCACAGTGATGTTTGGGATCCCTCACCAACCACAACCTCCACAGGGAAACGCTAGTTTGTCACTTTTATAGACGACCACACTCGGCTTACTTGGGCCTTTCTTCTCACTGATAAGTCCGAGGTGTTATCTGTATTCCAACAATTTTATGCCACTGTGGAAACCCAGTTTAATGCCAGGATTGGTATTTTGAGAAGTGACAATGGGCGGGAATTCTTTAACGCTTCCTTCTAAGAGTTTCTTGCATCCAAAGGGATTATCCACCAGAGTTCGCATGCCTACACTCCCCAACGAAATAGGGTAGCCGAGAGGAAAAATCGTCATTTGATGGAAGTTGCTGGGTCCTTAATGCTATCCACATCACTCCCGTCTTACCTATGGGGTGATGCCATCCTTACTGTTGCTCACCTAATCAACTGAATGCCTTCCCGAGTCCTCAATTTTCAAAACCTCTTAGACTGTTTAAAAGAGACCTACCCTATGACTCGTTTAGTCTCCGATGTCCCACTTCGAGTTTTTGGCTGTGTTGCCTTTGTTCACTCCCATGGTCCAAACCGCATGAAATTTACCCCCGTGCTAAAAAATGCGTCTTTGTTGGGTATCCACTCCATCAACGTGAGTATAAATGTTACCACCTATCCTCTCACAAATATTTTGTTTCCATGGATATCACCTTCCTTGAGGATTAGCCCTTCTTTCTTGTTAGCCATCTTCAGGGGGAGACCTCTAGTGAAGAGACTACATGGTCCACATATATAGTTCCCTTGGAGTCTGCCCCTATTCCCGAACATGATGGTCCTATCCTTCCTACCAATCAAGTCCCATGGATAACATACTATAGGAAGAATCTCAGGAAGGAAGCAGCGTCACCTGTTGCATCTCCGGCTCCGGTCCATGAGTCAAACCCGACATCAGGTACGTATTCCTGAAATTAATGAGATTGATACTTGTACTAATGAGTGCAGAGAGGAAAAAGGAGGAAAAGGTGCTGACAGCACCACTATAGTAGATGGGAAGACGACAGTGAATGACAATTCAGACACAGCTCTAGAAAATGTGAGTGATACTAAAGATAATGGTGAAAAAAGTGTGATTTCTGAAGATGAGAAACAGGAAGAGGAGACTAGTGATCACAGTGGAAATTCTGACAGTTTGAAGGAATATGATGCTTCTCTTGATCTTCCAATAGCTTTGAGGAAAGGTATTCGGTCATGTATAAGGTACCCTATGCATAGTTACATGACATACAGTAACCTGTCATCTGAATTTAGGGCCTTTACCACTAGTTTAGATGCAGGGGTGATACCAAGTAACATACAGGAAGCAATGGGAACTGAAGTTTGGAAGGCTACTATTATGGAGGAGATGAGAGCTCTAGAGAAAAATGGAACGTGGGACCAGGTGATCCTACCTAAAGGGCATGAGACAGTTGGGTGCAAATGGGTTTTCACTATAAAGTACAAGTCAGATGGGACTGTTGATCGGTACAAGGCCAGGTTAGTTGCCAAAGGATTTACTCAAACCTTTAGGATAGATTACTCTGAGACATTCTCTTCCGTAGCTAAACTCAATACTATCTGAGTATTGCTATCAGTTGTAGTTAACAAAGATTGGCCTCTACATCAATTGGATGTAAAGAATGTCTTTCTCAATGGAGAACTTGAGGAGGAAGTCTACATGAATCCTCCTCCCAGATTTGAAGATCAGTTCAAACAGCGAGTCTGTTGGCTGAGAAAGTCTCTATATGGGTTGAAACAGTCTCCAAGAGCCTGGTTTGACAGATTTGCTACCTTTGTCAAAGGACAAGGGTACACCCAAGGGCACTTAGATCATACACTTTTTACAAAGAAGTCAACTTCAGGGAAGTTAGCAGTTCTCATTGTATACGTTGACGATATTGTGCTCTCCGGTGATGATGATGATGAAATTATGAAACTCAAAGCAAAGATGGCCAAAAAGTTTGAACTTAAAGACCTTGGGAAGTTAAGATACTTTCTCGGAATGGAAGTAGCTCGATCTAGGGACGGAATCTCAGTGTCCCAACGGAAATACACGATTGATCTTCTAACAGAAACAGGAATGCAGTTGAATATAATTCAAAGCTCAGCAATACTAGTAACAGTGTTCCGGTCAATAAAGAAAGGTATCAACGGTTAGTTGGGAAATTGATATACTTATCTCATACGAGACCTGATATTTCATATGCAGTGAGTGTCATCAGTCAGTTTATGTTGGCTCCTTGTGAAGAACACATGATAGCAGTTGAACGCATCCTACGATATCTGAAAGGTACACCAGGTAAGGGGTTAATGTTCAAAAAGTCTGATAAACATTGCATTGAAGCCTATACTGATTCTGATTGGGTAGGATCTGTTGTTGATAGAAAATCAACATCAGGGTATTGCACATTTGTTTGGGGTAATCTTGTGACTTGGAGGAGCAAGAAACAAGGAGTTGTGGCCAGAAGTAGTGCAGAAGCTGAGTATATGAGTTTAGGGATATGTGAAGAAATCTGGTTGATGAAAGTGTGGTTAGATCTTCATCAAGACAATGAGCTCCCAATGAAACTATTTTGTGACAATAAGGTAGCAATAAGTATTGCCAATAATCCTTTTCAGCATGACAGAACAAAACACGTTGAGATCGACCGACACTTCATCAAGGAAAGACTTGACAACGGAAGTATATGCATTCCTTATGTTCCCTCAAATCAGCTAATTGCAAATGTGCTCACAAAAGGGTTACTGAGACAAAGCTTTGATTATTGTGTCAGTAAGTTGGGTCTTATTGATATTTTCGCCCCAACTTGAAGGGGAGTGTCGAAAAAACAGTTTGTAACCCTAGGGGTATTTTAGTAATTGTGTGTACCCTAGGGCTTCCCACTAGTCTATTTATTTGGCCTATTCTCTTGTATTTTGTGTATTAGAATTAATAATAAAAAATCAGTGTCTATTGTGGTTTTTCTTCCTAAACTAGAGTTTCCACGTAACTGTATTGTTATTCTCTTCCCTACTCTTTTATTTTTAACAGTTTTTGTTATTCTTCATGCAGTTTGAAGAGCTAGTGTTATAAGTTATTTTTGTTTCAAAGAAAGCTAGCAGAGGGCCTTCGGTTAAGTGTGAAAACTTGTCAGCAGTCTTCTATATTCTGAACTTTTATGAATACATGTAAGACATTAAATGGAATTTGAAGGACGCATCATGGTCTAGCAAATGACTCTTCCATATTTTGTAGAGATTTCAGTTTGCTCGGTCTTTTTAGAAACACATTTTGGAGTCTTTGGGATGTGCTTGGTACGTAGTGTGGTCAAAGAATTCTCCTTTTCGAGATAAAGGGAAAAGTCCTAAGACATGCTTCATTTCCCATATGAGCGTAATGAGCCATGGTCCTTGGGAATGGGCTTGAAGAACTACTTCACTACTATGGATTGACTTGGTTGTCACTTGTCAAAGGAGTCAGCGATGAACACAAATGTCACTGGTGTTCATCCATGGTGACCACTTAAAATATTAACTATCCTCCGGTTTCTGAATGGTAGGGTCATACTCATGCAACAGTCAGTTATATTTGCTGAGGTGTATTTAAATTTGTTGGGAGACCCATGGTTATCAAAGAGATAGGAAAAAATTCAACCAATATCATTGTCTTTATGAATATTCAGTAACAACAAGATAAACAAGTTTACGAGTGTTTGATCCCTAATGCCAGTTAAGGAGCTCCATTATTCGATCCTTATCATCCTTCACTGTAGCTCGGAATGTCTACTGTTTAGCTCCAACTAAAATAAAACGTCTACACATCCAGGGTCATTGTTTTAGATTTTTTGGTGCATTGGTCTTTTTTCTACATTCCATTTTCTTCATTCATCAAGTGGATCGACCATGTTACCCCCAATAAATCAGTGGCAAACTTAAATGTCAATGCTTTGGCCCGCCGAAGGCTTCTATTAATGACATGAGATATTAAATTTAGTTGATGTCAGGCAGCGTGTGTCACTGTTTATTTCTTTTTTGACTTGTTCTCTTTTCTCTAAAATTGGTCTTTGTTCGTGATTCCACAGGAGGAGGCTGATCTTATCGATAGGGATGATCAACAGAAATTTCTGTCCATCTCTGATTTTCTCTGTAATTATGGTCTGAATGCTTTGATTCCTAAATTGCAGGTAGCAGTAGGAGAAGTTCTCAAGAGGTAAAGGCTTTGTTCGAGTATAAAGAGAAATATATTTTTTGCTTGAAATTTTTGTGGACATCATATCAAACACATTTTTAAAGTCTGACGTGGATATTTTTTAGTACACATGGACACTATCAAAGAAATTACAACTGTTTGTGGTCACGTGACTTGATATAATATATGTATGTATGTAAACACACACACACATACATATAAATAATCAAGTTTTTTTTAATGGTTTTTTGGTTATATTTTTAGTGCGATTTTATAAACAAATGAATGATATAAAATATCATGTTTCTTCATTATCTTCCTATTAAAGAACTCGAACATTGCTCAATTGGTTAAGACGAATATTATCGACCAAAGGTCCAAATCCCCACCCATTTGAACTAAAGAAATACTATCTTTTTTAAGTATTTGCCTTGCATTTGAATCACACAGTTGCAAAGTCCTTTGACTACTGGGAACTGATTTTATTTCTTCATAAAACTACATTCTAAGACCAAATATGATGGATTCTATAACTTCATTGCATAATCAGCTTAACATACTTCCATTCTTTCATGTGAATCTGTGACGAATGAATCACATGGTGCTTAAGGTACTTCTTGGGGAATTGAACTGTAGAAGACATTTGTATAGCAGGCTTCTGGTGAAGTTGCCTTGAGAATAAACAAGAAACTGTTAGCGACATATCAGGGTAGTTTAAGGGAAAAAAGCATTTTTCATTCCAAGCTCTGCGGTTAAGTTAACTGGAAGTATAGTTCTCCCAAAGCCTTGCTTGACAATGTCTTACAGAGATCTTGTCTCTATGTCTTGTATATCTGGCTATTTCAACACTCTCAGATGTGATTAATATTCTTTGTCGATTTTCTTGGTTGCAGAAAACAATTGCGAGATGTCTTTAATACAACTATATTTCGCGAAACTACTATACAAATAATTAAAATCTTCATGAGCACGGGAAGTCCCCATCATTGGTTGGACTACTTGATGCCCGGCGACAATCAGTCTGTAACCACCGATAATGATGCAGCTGCCCCAAATTTCAATAAGTTTGACCAACTTATGATGGAAACTAGAGCAGTGCTGCTAAGGTATGGGGATTATAAATCAACAGCCACTATACTGAAGATAGAATTATTTGACATGCACATGGAGTATTGAATAGAGATCAAGTTTGTTGTGCACTTGAGACTTGAGAGTCAGAATTGCTTTGAATCCCTATTTTTTGCAGTCTTAAATGATTGCTTAAGAATGCATTTCAGCTGAAATCATGCTTCCTTGATAATGCATGGTCGTTTCTACATTCCTCTTGTGAAAATATTTCTTGTTGAATGGAATATTATCACCCAAGTATCCATTTAGGCAAATGTAAACTTTAAATCACATTTCTTTTTGTTAAAGATAAAACATCTTTATTCTTGTTTGAATACTTCAAATTTGTTATCTGGTATTCCAAATGATCAAGCATGGGTCACATTATGTGTTATCTACGATTTTGGGCCTACGATTTAGAGAGGTGTTATATATAAATCATCTAGCCTATTGGTGCTTTTGTAATATGTATTATCTGATACTCCTCTCTGTTAATAAAACTGCTCTCTTTTTTTTGTGTCTATTTTTATTGTTTGCTCTTTTACTTTCTTTATATGTCCATTTTATAACAATGCTCATTTTATGGGTTCAGTGCTGAGTTTGGGAACATCGTCGAGAAATCATTAGAAGTAGGAGTTGATGGGTTGATGGAAGAAATGGAGGCTTCACTTGCTGGAGGCAGCAGCAGAACATCAGGAATACCACTGGCCAGACTTGTGCCTAGAGTTGCCCAGATGGGGCTATTGCTCCTTGAAGATCCAATAAAAAGTAGATTCATCCAAATGATAAGAGGTATACCAGAAGTGGAAATCTTCTTTACTCTCCTTTATGCAAATATGCCTGCCTCTTAGAAAGAGACATCATGGCATTGGCTTGCTTGCACATTCTTGCCATTTCATTAGGTTCTTGTTTTTGTTGTGGGGTTACTCATCCTTGTAAAAAAGTTTCTGGTTTGGCTTGGATCCTTGAAGTTTCACAATTTGAAAGGAGCACTTGGGGTAAGATAGTGACAATTTATTTGATAATAATTCGAAAATTCTTTCCATTTCACGTTTCTTGGTTCTATGTTATGTTGATATGAAATTATATTTGTTGGCCCGTCTTTTTTACTAATTTATTTATTTATTTATAACAGATCTTTGTAGTTTACTTATTATAAACAATATCCATCCAAAAGAATTAGATGAAAAAAATGTATTTTTATTGTGTGGAGAGAAACCGTCTATCTATGAACTATTTAGGGATGTTTGTTTTAGGGGTTGGACATCCTTGTTTGTGATAAGGATTTAGGAAGTCTAACTTCCTACACTATTTTCCATGTGTTTGAATATTAAATACTTTCAAATCCATGAGTTACACTTTTTATTTTTTTTTTAAAAAAATTTAATTTAGGAAGTTTGTCGGCCAACTTCTGGACACCACCTTTGGTGATTGCTGTCGGCCAACATCGACCACCATCTCTAACGACCGTCGCTGACCACTTTCAATCACCACTTTTGAGTTCTGACGACCCTAGCGGCGAACTTCTGGCTATCGACTCTAGCCAAAGTTCGAGTGTCGTTGGCCAACTTTGACAGCAACTTCTGGCGACTGTTGTTGACCAACTCGGACGACCACTGTCGGCCACCTCGGTACCCCTATCGACAAACTTCTTGCCACCGACTTTGGCCAAACTTCACCTGCCACGGGCCAACTTTGGAAAACATTAAGGGGTGTTTGTTTCAAGGGTTGAGCTTGGGATGGTTAGGTATCTAGAGTTGGCATAAATTCCTGTGGGTTGGGTCCTTGCCTCAATTGGAGCGGGTAATCTCCAGTTTGATTGGGGATTTATTGGATCTCCGATCGAAGATGGGACGGGGAGGGTATCCTTGCCCCGTCCCCATCCTCGACCTCGACCCCGATTAATTTTTTTTTTTTATATATATATATTTATTTATTTATTTTACAATAAACAAAAAAAAATCGGATACCCATTTCCTCCGGTGGGAAAGGGGATGGGGAATCCTCTGTCCTGGCTTGGCCTCGTTACCAACCTTATAGGCATCCTAAGTCCAATACTTGTTTGAGAAAGGAGTTCAGGAAGACAGCCTCTGATGACCACTATCGGCAAACTTCCGGCCAATTGATTCTAGCCAAACTTCGGTTGCCACCGACCAACTTTGGAAAATATTAATAAAAACACTTTTAGTATAGAACAAACCAAACAAACTCGTATATAAAAATCCTTTTAAGAAAGAGTTGCCAAACACGTGTATTTTTATCTTTAGTAGGTTTTTAAATGAAGAGTGTTTAAATAAAAAAAATTCTAATTCATTTCAAAGAGGCCCTTAGTTTAATTACAATAATATTTTTTTAACATTAACCCTCTTCTAATTCTTTTTCCACTTGGAGTTTTATTATTATTATTATTTATTAGATTAACTTTCTTAATTCGCTCTCTCCCCTTCCTTTGTTTATGTGTTTCATTTATTTTAAGAGATTTTATTTTGTTTTTTCTATTTTTCCTAGTAGTAAATAGATCACTACAAGAAACATCCTTTATATCCCTTATATATATATTTTTTGCATATTATTATTATTATTATTATTATAGACATATTTTAAAGAAAATTTGAATGGAAAGGAAGGCTAAAAAGTAAATTGAACTAGTTTTTTTTGTGTAATTAAGTATATTTATTTAAACTACATGTGTAAAAAATCCTAATTTAGATTAGTAAAGAAACAAAAGTCTATATCATTTTATCTCAAAACCTAGTAAAACCAAAACATCAATTTATTAAAACAATAAATTAAAAAAATATATAATTTTAGTCAAATCTATATGATTAAATATAAGAAAATATTTCACAAACTTTAAGATCTATAAATTGGCTAAACTTCCTAGCCTAACTCTAGGCTTAATAATTCAAATATGTGCACCAAATATCCCTAATAAAAATATTATTAGTATATAACAAATCAAACAAATTTGTATATAAAAAAGTACTTCTAAGAAAGAGTTGCCAAACACATGTGTTTTTATTTTAAGTATTTTTTTTTGTAAACAAGATTGTTTAAATAAAAAAATTTAGTTCATTCCAAATAGACCCTTAGTTTAATTACAGTAATATTTTTTTAAATACACTTTCTCTTTTCTCTAATTCTTTTTTCATTTGGAGTTTTTCTTTTTAATTATTATTATTTATTAGATTCTCTTTTTTAATTCGCTCTCTTATCATCTTTGTTTATTGTTTTCTTTATTTTAGGAGATTTTTTTTTTCTAATTCTCCTAGCTGTAAATCGATCACTACAAGAAACATCCCTTATATTCTTTTTTTTTTTTTTTTTTCTTCTTCTTATCATATAGACACTTTTTGTGTAATTAATTATATTTATTTAAACTATATGTGTAGAACACCCTAATTTAAATTAGTAAAAGTGACAAAAGTATAACATTTTATTTCAAAACGTAGTAAAATCAAAATATAAATATTCTTTTAAATTTTTTAAAACAATAAATTAAATAAAATTATAATTTTAGTCAAATTTCTATTTCAAAATTCAAAAAACAAATATTCTTTTAAATTTTTTAGATCATTTCAAACTTAATTATATTAAAATAATTAAAATGACAAGTTTGAACTAATCTAAAATTTAATAACTTATTAAATACAAGAAAATATTTTACAAACTTATGATTTATAGATCTACCGTTCATTCTCAGGCTTACTAAGTTTGTACTCCAAACACATGCTTCTTAAATCTAACTTCTAAAACCTGATTTCAAACCCAGTTTCTTAAACCCTACCTAAACTTAACATTTCTAGGTTTAGTTTAGCATTCCAAACCTGTTCACCAAACGACCCCTTACTTCATAAATGACTTAGATGGATAAAGTCGAGAGTTTGCGGTACATAGATACTTGGACATAGAAATGGCACCACATAAAATAGTTTAATTGATTAAAACATTAGTAATTTCTGTTCAAATATAAGGGGTTTTTTTAAGTTTATTTTTTAGGTTCAAATTATGAAACTCATCTCATCGTTTAAATTTGGGAAAATATAAATAATAAACGCGTAAGTAGTTAAAAGTATCACTACTTATCCTTCTAGATTCTAATGGTTAAGGTTAACATTCTTTCTTGATTACCACCAATGTGGGCTAAATCTTTTAATTTCAATTATTATAATTAAGGAGAAATGAAATAATAGCACTTAAACTATTTTTTTCTTTTTCTTAATAGCTAAATTTGAAGTCATGGCTATTTTTTTTTCCTTAAACCATATATGTAGTGAAGAAATTGAATCTCTAACTTTGAAGTCATAGTACTATCAACTGAGTTATACTCATTTTGACGATCACAATAATAAGTTAATTGTGGTTATACGTTTATTTCTATACAAAAATTCAAAGTGTCGATTTAAGGTGTATTTTAAAATCCATTTCTATATAATTCGATCTATATTTGTATTCATAAGTATAAGTCTTATCGAGCATAACCTAAAGTTTATACATTGTGAAAACAAAAATGGCTTTATACATAGATAGCCTTAATTGTAAGCTCATATTACACTATTGTTTATAACCTTCTATTTATTTCAAAAATATCCCAATAGACTACAAAATTTCATTAACGTTGGTGTCTATTTACTATAAAGGGCTCATCCATTATTTTTATAAAATTAAAAAATTAAAAAAAAAATCCTAAGGTTTTGGGTATCTCTCCCCATGCATCATTGATGTTCCTTCTCTAAAAAGAAAAAAAAAATAGAATCCATATTATTTCTCCTTCTTCTAATCGAATCCTTTCTTCTTCCTCCCTCTCTTTTTCTTCTTTTCGGCGGTGCAAGTTATAGTGGTTGGCGACGGGAGATGGACATCGGACGGTGATCGGTGCAAGATGAACAAATCTGGTGAGCGGTGATCAATGGCGCGAGGCGCGGTGGATTTGAGCAACCTGAGGTTCTGAACGTTGGCTAGGATTCCATCAATGACGGTAGGTAAGACAGCGACAACGAGCAAAATGGTGGTGGATAGGAGTAGCGATAGATCTAAGAGTTCTGTATAAGAAGAGATGAAGATGGGGAATGTTCTTGTGCACGTTGATCAATGAATAAATGTACATATATATATATATATAAATGAGGACTACTTTTTATTTAGATTTTTATTTAATGATATATATACTTATATATATGTTTTAGATTGAACATTGAGCTATCAGTGATTTATATACTGTAGTATGATATCGAACGGTACAATCATTTATTTGAATATATTTATATTTTATATATTGGTTAGAATATTTGCAAATATTTAATACAATGTTCTAATGTATATTTAAAAATAACCATGAATCCACAAAAAAAAAAAAAAAAAAAACCAACAAGTTACCGTAAAACTAATGGTATTTTAGAACATATCAAACATATTTATCAGTATAGTTCATATACTGGTTAGAACATTTGTAAAAATCTAATACAATGTTTAAAGGTATATCTAAAAATAACATGAATCTGCTAGTAAAACGAGTTGCTTGATACGTGAAATGCGATAAATGAAAAATAAAATTATATTAATTGCATTCTTTTTCCTATTGAAAATGGAAAGAAAATCTCAACAACTAATTAATATTATATAATACATACATTTTCTAGTAGTGTTTTGTAAAATGTGTGTTGTCTCTCATTAATTACCTAAAGAACAGTTATAAAAAATAGAAAATGGTAAATTTATCCAAATTTATTTCTAATTGTATTTATTGAAAATTTTCAAATTTAAAGATATTTATAAAATATGTGGCCAGAAGAGTATTTTTTTTTTTATGTAAAATANTATTTAATGATATATATACTTATATATATGTTTTAGATTGAACATTGAGCTATCAGTGATTTATATACTGTAGTAGATATTTTTGTTTACTTCTGACTACTTTGAATTTTTTATATATATATATTGATTTATATTGAACATTGAGTCAAATTGTGCTTTATATAATTTGTGATTTAACTGATAAATGAATTCAATGTATACTCGTAATTTATATATTGGACTATGATATCGAACGGTACAATCATTTATTTGAATATATTTATATTTTATATATTGGTTAGAATATTTGCAAATATTTAATACAATGTTCTAATGTATATTTAAAAATAACCATGAATCCACAAAAAAAAAAAAAAAAAAAACCAACAAGTTACCGTAAAACTAATGGTATTTTAGAACATATCAAACATATTTATCAGTATAGTTCATATACTGGTTAGAACATTTGTAAAAATCTAATACAATGTTTAAAGGTATATCTAAAAATAACATGAATCTGCTAGTAAAACGAGTTGCTTGATACGTGAAATGCGATAAATGAAAAATAAAATTATATTAATTGCATTCTTTTTCCTATTGAAAATGGAAAGAAAATCTCAACAACTAATTAATATTATATAATACATACATTTTCTAGTAGTGTTTTGTAAAATGTGTGTTGTCTCTCATTAATTACCTAAAGAACAGTTATAAAAAATAGAAAATGGTAAATTTATCCAAATTTATTTCTAATTGTATTTATTGAAAATTTTCAAATTTAAAGATATTTATAAAATATGTGGCCAGAAGAGTATTTTTTTTTTTTTATGTAAAATAAAAAAAAAAAAAAATCTTATAGGTCATTTACACACATGTATAAACAAAAAAGAAATAGAATGTTGCCCGTTAAAGAAAAGAAAAATAAATTAATTGTACTAAAATCCATGGGTTAAAAAACACTTTTGGTTTTTAAACTTTCATGTAAGTAACAATTTAGTTTTGAATTTTATAAGGTAATGATTTCGTCCTTACACTCTCAAATTTGCAACAATTTAATCTCTAAATTAAATAAGTGACAATATAGTTTTTATACTTTAAAATTTGTAACTATACAGTCTCTATTATGAAAAAAGTCTCCAAAATTAAATGTCAACTTTCTTGTGTAACGACTTGATCTATATAATTAATAAAAAAAAATTAACTCCCTTGTAGTTTATCGATCTACATGTGTAAGAAATTATATTAAATTTTAATAATACTTTTCATAATAAAGACTAAATTGGTACAACTTGTAAAATTCACAAACTAAATTGTTACTTATTAAAGTTCAATGACCAAGGCTCTATGTAGTAACTATTTTGTTTTTTATTTTTTAGTTTTTGAAAACTAAGTCTATTTCCTCTTTATTTCCTACAATGATTTACATCTTTTTAAGTATATTGATGGAATTCTTAGCCAAATTTCTACAACAAAAACAAGCTTTTAAAATTATTCTTTTGTAGTTATCAAAATTGGCTTGATGTTTTAAACCATTGATAAAAGGTAGATAACAAAAAAGAGATTTGAAAGTGTAGTGTCTATAGGCTCAATTTTTTTTTTAAAAAAAAAAAATCAAATGGTTACTAACTAGGGCATACATTGTTGTAAATTTGAAAGTACAATGACTAAATCGTTACCAATTAAAGCTCTGGGAATAAATTGTTATAATAAAAAAGTTTTAAAAAAAATCAAATATAAACTAAGGACCCACCAACTTTGTACACTACTCAACTTCAATAATAAGTATTGCACATTTGTCGATTGATTTCATCTTTCCATTTTTTAAATACTTTTCATATTTAAAAGAAATTTAAATTTTCCCTTTTCTCTACTTTCACACCTACCAAGTAATTTCATTAACTTTCTTAATCTACTTTTTACAATTATCGAGGAACTCGATCTTACAACTCTATACCTTTAACACAATTTGGTGGACCAAACGCCTCCTAAAAGTATAGGGCCCAAAAATGATATTTTAACGATATTTTATAGAAAATTGGAGGAAATAACAAAATCGAGGTGCCTTTTGATTTTTGTCAAAAAATAGAAATAATAAATTTTTTGGCAAAAGTGTCTCGCGTACATGACATATATTTTTTAATCCCCAAATTGCCCATAATGTGGTCAATTAACAGTTTTTTCGAGTACGGTGTAATTGTTATACCGTGTATAATTTATCAATAGAAATACAGTGTAAATGGAATTGTTTATTATGAGACCGTATATCAATTTTCAATAGAAATAAAGTGTAAATAGAACCTAACGGATTCAATAGATGGTGTCGAATTTTTCTCCCATTTTAAAATTTGAATTGACAGTTTCATATCTGTTTTGATTTGATTTAATCACTTTTTGAAAATTTTCAGAATTAATAAATTTTTAATTTATTTATCACCATTTTGATTTTAATTTATAATATATCTTTAAAATTTACATGATTTTATTGGTTTTTATTATTTTAAATTCAGATTAAATTTTTTTAATCCTGATTAGGATTTTACTTAATATTTTATATATATTTTCATCTAACAGATTATATATTTCATTTAAATTTTATCATTTTTGTTTATTTTTAATCACCTTTTATTCATTATCATCTTATTATATTATTATACAATTAATTTGTCTTTTTAACAAACAAATAAGTATTTACTCTTGCAATCTTGTTGTATTTGTTATGCCTCTACAACTGGTTAGACTTCTTTTGTAGGTTTTGTGGTTGATGGAGTTATAAATACAGTGTAATTGTAGAAACTTAGATGAGAATAGAATTATGCATATAGTATAATTATAAATAAACGGGCTCCCATCCTCATTTTTCTCTCGCGAATTATATTTAAATTTAAATTTTATTATTAAATTGGATTTTATCAAACTACTTATTGATTTAATCACAATAAACAAAAATTTCCTTATTTTTCTCTCCAATTTATATTTCAATTTATCTTTTATTATCAAACTTGATTTAATCTAACTAACTTTCAATTTGTTTAAATGTTTGCTACAAATTCAGTTGATTTGATTTAACCACTTTTTGAAAATTTTCAGAATTAATAAATTTTTAATTTATTTATCACCATTTTGATTTTAATTTATAATATATCTTTAGAATTTACATGATTTTATTGGTTTTTATTATTTTAAATTCAGATTACATTTTTTTAATCCTGATTAGGATTTTACTTAATATTTTATACATATTTTCATCTAATAGATTATATATTTCATTTAAATTTTATCATTTTTATTTATTTTTAATCATCTTTTATTCATTATCATCTTATTATATTATTATACAATTAATTTGTCTTTTTGGCAAACAAATAAGTATTTACTCTTGCAATCTTGCTGTTTTTGTTATGCCTCTACAACTTATTAGACTTCTTTTGTAGGTTTTGTAGTTGATGGAGTTATAAATACAATGTAATTGTTGAAGTTTAAATGAAAGTGAAATTATAAATGCAGTGTAATTGTAAATAAACGAACTTCCTTCCTAATCTTTTAAAATGAAAATGGAATTATGAATACATTGTAATTATAAATAAACGAGCTCTCTTCCTCATTTTTCTCCTGCGAATTATATTTAAATTTATATTTTATCAAACTACTTATTGAATTAATCACAATAAACAAAAATTATCAAATTAATTTGATCTTTTTTCCTTCATATTTTTTATATTTTCAAATTTTCATATAGAAGCACGTAAAAATGACTTGTTGTACTTAAAAATAAACATATATAAATGAGAATTAAATTTTAAATGTTTGAAATATGTGCGAGTATATATATATAATTTATTATTAATATTAATATTATTAAAAAGAGATAACAAAAAAATCTTAAATCTCATATTTTTCATCTTCTTCACTTAGTTGCTCATATTCTTCATCTTCTTCACTTAGTTGCCCTTCAAAATCTCTTTCTTTTTATCAATCTCATGTTTGCGACCATTGGTTCAACAACCCTTTCTTGAATTCCATCGTCTCGATCTTTTTCACTCGCACACATGTTTGCTACTTTTGTTTCTATTTTTAACATCGTTTTCAACAATGACGTTCCGGGATTGATAGTGTTTAAAGTTGGTTTTCAAGATCCTATGAGTAAAATGGTAATATGGAATGAAAACGATGAAACTCCCTACAACTGGTTTGGTGTCAAACACAATATATTACAAATAATCATATCGTCCTAAAGTTGCAATTTCTTCAAATATTCACTTGCCAACAACAACTTCAATGATCCAATCAACTTTGTTCTTTCTCATCTTGAAGAAATTCCATCGTTGTAGACATCGATAAGTTTCTAATGACCTCCATCACTTGATTATCATCTTCCCTCGCATACACATGTTCTATAGGCAGTCAGAAGCATTAATGATCATATTGGGTGATTTTTAATTTTTGTTTCTGAAATATTTAGGTACCGTGTATTTGTGGTTGAAGAATGTTTAGATAGAGAGTATTTGTGGTATTTGAGTTGTTTTTGAAACAATGTATCTTTACATTCTCGTTTGTATTAATTTTGTTGTTTTAAAATAGTTTTGTCATTTACTAATAAGTATTTTCTATTATATAAATTCCTTTTAATATTTTTAAAATTTTGAAACATTTTTACTATTTATACAAATGAAACTTTAAAATGTGTTATTTATCATGTCACCCAAAACATTATCTAATAAAACTAAAATTAAAGTATAGAGTTAAAGAATAATTTCGTTTTATTTAAATCATTCAAAATTTCCATTTCAAGAAAAATCAAGTCCATTCATATTCATCAAATTTGAGCAATCATGACATACGAGGATTTGATCCGCACCAGATATTTGTATGGATGAAAGGAAGACAAAGAACTTTCCTCTTTAGGCAAAGTGAATAACGATGAGCTCACTCACAGTAGCGGCTTCCTCTTTGAGCTCCTCGCCCTTAACCCAGTTCGCTTCGAGTTCATCCAACAACTTTCTCAATCCCCAAAAACTCTTCCTCAAAATCCCTTCTAATGCCAACGCGCAATTTGCAATTTCATTCAAATCTTCAAATCGGCCTTCAATTTGCAGGTTGCCGAGATTGAAAACATGCGCAGCTTTAGACGAAAAGGACCCAAATGGAGCAACCCCAGTTCTGGTAGAGGAAGAGGGTTCCGACAATGTATGTGATGTTTCTGCTTTTGATATTTATCTAGTCACTGAGATTTCTCGTTAGTATGTTGATTTTCTACTCAGACAATCAATGACGTTAATATGAGTTCTATTGAGGCTCTGTTGGGTTATCGTCGAATTGCACGAGGACGATATCTTTTAGGAGTTCAATTTGGAAAGAAAAGTTCAATTATGTTCTTATTGAGAAGTTGTATTGGAGAATGAAATACGCTCTGTTCTCTAGGCTGTACGCTCAACATTTTCTACATTTTCTATTAGGTGATATAATATTAAATTTATCTTCAGTCATCAGCGAAGCTTTTAGATCAATTGGTGATTTAACATGATATCAAAGACCATGATACCCAAAAAATACAATAAGTGAAATCTACTCCAAGAATAAAGATCCTTAAGAAGTACCATCTTGCAGGGCATGTTGGAGATTCTACATTGAAAAAATGAAGGGACGTCATAATGTTTATAAAATTGATCGACTACTCTTCTTATTGTCAATTGGTTTTGATTTAGAAACCTTGTGTTATCTAATAGTTCTTGTGTAGCTTCACTGTTCAAATATAAGTGAACTTGCCGCTGTACATTATAGATAGTCTATATGACCAATTAACTTCTGTAGATTGTGAATGAGGAAGTGGAAAAGAGTGTCAAAGTGCTAAAAAATGCGGCAAAGACAAGAAAGGTAGCAGCAGAAGAAGTTTTGTCTGCACTTTCTGTACTCGAGAAGGCCAAACTTGACCCTTCAAAGTTCTTTAATACACTTGGTGGAACAAGCTCTCCTGGTAGAACCTGGATGCTTATTTTTACTGCTGAGGTTGGTTTTATTTCCGTTTCTTTTGCCAATTAAGAAGATTTAACCACTCTCGTTTTCTAAATACTGGATTTTAGTACTGAATTGCAGAAAAAATTGAAAAAGGGGCGGTACTTCCCTGTTACAGCCATCCAGAGGTTTGATGCTGCTGTAAGTATATCCGTCTTTCCATCTGGACTTTGCTATATGATCATTACATTTTCACTTTACAAAAATTGTATGAATTTTATAACTTAACAAACCTTAATGTGCACTAGGAACAAAAGCCTAGGAATGCTCTCATTGATCTTCCAGATCCTTTTTCTTGAAACTAATTCATCCTTGCCTGGATTTTAGGGAAAAAGAATAGAGAATGGAGTGTTCCTGGGACCTATTGGAAGCTTAACATTTGAAGGTAGAATTTCATGGAAGACGAGAATACTAGCTTTCATTTTCGAGCGAATTCGAATAAAAATTGGACCTTTAAACCCTTTAGAGATTAGTCTTGGTCAAAAAGAAGAAAGGGAGCCAAGCAACAAGGATCCTTTCTTTATCTGGTTTTATGTTGATGAGGAAATAGCTGTTGCTCGTGGTAGAAGTGGGGGAACTGCATTCTGGTGCCGGTGTCGCCGTGTCAATACTTAGTTATTTTCTCCATCAGACATTTGACCTTCTGCTTTGTACATGTCGAATATGTATGCAAGTATCAAATTATCATGTACCTCGACACTGTCATATTCAAATGTTCGTGTGCTATATTATTAAGAACGTGTACATCCTTTGAACTACCTTCTCTCATCTGAAAGGTTGCAATTGTCATAAATATTTCAAACCGGTCTAAATGAATTTCTCTTCATACTATCCTATTTGCTAACTCTGAACGTATCAATCATTTATTTATTTATTATAGAGCATACTATTTGCAGCAGCAGAAATTTTCATATGATTTTCAGGCTGCTTGTTAGGTAACTGCCACTTCATCCAGATCATTGTTTCTGTTGAGCTCACCTTAGCTTTCTCTTTCTTTCTCTAGAATTTAGTGTTGGAGGCTGGTGCCAATGATCGTCTATAATTTTGGGGGTTCAAGTGTAGCTGAGGTATCCTTTTAAATTTTTCTTTAATTGTTATGGCAAGTTAACAAAATATCTTATAACCGTTGAATGATTTATGTAGACGCCAACAAGCGAACCTAGAAATGCTCAGCTGTCCGTTGAACCAACAAATAATCTGCTCTTCTGAGTTCTGCACCGATTTCATCTCGAGGAATGATGGGTAGTTTAGATGCAGTCAGTTCAGAAGGGAGCAAAGGAGTTTGTGTTTTACTCTTGTTATTCTAATTTCTTTCATCAATCAGTGCTTTTGTATTAATTGATTAAAATGGCAACAAATAAATAAATAAATATAAAGCCAACATGCATCCCCCATCAAGGAGGAAGGAATCAGTCCATCATTTCTTCAGCACCGTTCTTGACTCAACGGATGGTGACTTGAAGTATGAGGGCCCGCCGGGAAGACCGTCAGTTCCTTCACTCCCAACTCTTAGAATAGGTGACAGTTAGACATGAACTGAGACAGGGGAAGTCCATAAGAAGGGCTGAATCCAAAGCATTGACCTGGCCCTGAAAGACTAGTTCTTCCCTCTACGACAAGAAGAGAATTGTCAACAAAAGAAGAAGCAGAAAGCAAAAAAAAAAAGATGAAGACATATGAATCCACCAATTATGACAAAGTTGACTTGCATCAACCTCTCTTTTTCTCCTCCTCTAGCTTCAAAGCCTTTCATTAGACGCATTGAGCTCTATTCTATTGCATCTACCTTGTGCGATACAGAGCTGGTTACCATTGGTCCGACTAGCCTATCAGACTTTTCGAGCCACTTCATCTATGCCCTCAGAGATGTCTTAATCCAAAAAAGGTTGAAGAGTTGAACATCTTAAACTACCAATTGACCCAAAAGCTTAAGCCGATGAGTGAAGATAGATTTAATTATATCATTTAACACTCCTCTCACTTGGAGGTTTGAAATATGAAGAAAACCGAACAAGTAGAAATCAATATTAACCGGGGAGAAAATAACATTGCAGGGGCTTGAACACTTGATTTTATTGGACCACCTGCTTTGATACCATCTTAAATAATTGATTAACCCAAAAGCTTAAGTTGATTGGTGAAGGTAAATTTAATTATATCATGTAATGGAACAGTCAATGAAATAGATACATATCACTCCAGGGTAAAAAAAAGAGTATTCAAACACAAACACCTATTGATTTGCCCAAACACAAAAGCTTATTCAAACACAAACACCAATTGATTTGATACCATCTTAAATCACTAATTGACCCAAAAGTTTAAGTTGATGGGTGAAAGTAAATTTAATTATATCATTTAACGGAACACTCAATGAAATAGATACATATCACTCCATGGTAATAAAAGAGTATTCAAACGCAAACACCTATGATTTTTTAACCTATGAATTTGTTTCACGTTGACTAGCTGTATTCTTATTGTGAGAATAAACTCATTTGTAATGAAATATGGACATTGGATGAGACATCTTATTACTTTTTTGCAGCTAAGGACCGGACGTAGCTCAGACTCCCCTTGAAGTAGTTGACAAGAATTTCTCTGGGTGGAAGGGATTCTTTGATAACTGGAATGTGGATGAAGTTTTGAGCCCATTCATGAAGGGATGGGACCCTCTCTTTGTCAAACACATTCATTTCTCCCACTTCATCCAGAACATTGAGCCAGTGGCAAATCCAACCTGCAGCTAAATCTAGGTAACCGATTTGCTCCCCACCAAAGAATTTCTTTCCTTGTATTTCTTTATTAATCAGTGCCAAATTTTGTACTGCAGCCTCTACAGCCTTCTCCTTCTCTTCTCCTTCAGCCTGGCAAGCTTCCCAGGCACCCAACAAGCCCTGCGTTCAGAAAAATATGGTGAGTATAATAGCCTGTGATGAGATATGATCTTGTGAAGTTGCAGATTTGAAGTGCAGACAGTTTTGTTGTCGTTATCTGAAACCACCCCATTTAGATTGAAGGTCTAAATTTTGCTTTAGTTTTTGAAAATCAGCTTATAATTACTTAATAAGTTTATTTGTTTTTTTTTTATCTTTTTCTTACTAATGTTTTAAAAAAAACCAAGCTAATTTTTGGAAACTAAAAAGGTAAATTTTTAAATAAATTTTTAAAAACTTATTTTTGTTTTTAGAACTTGAATAAGAATTCAAATGTTTCTTTTATAAGGGTGATAATAGATATTCTCATAGTAAAGAAACTAGGAAGAAACAAGCATATAAATTTCAAAAACAGAAAACTAAAAACAAAATCGTTATTAAACAGGAACCTAAACTATTGTGTTGTATACTCGGATTCATTCATATGACCAACAATTTATGCTGTCAGATTAACAAACTTCAGAACATGCGATCACTGAATTTTTATCCTTAAAACTTCTTTGAATTTAAATTTCAGGACTGGGAAGCAGCAAAGTGTACGGAGCAAAAGAACTCTGGTTACCTTCTCATCTAAAAACTTAGCCCAGAAGCGAGCATTGGCTCTGTCATACGGATCTTCAGGCAATATCGGGTTCTCCTTCCAGGTCTCATCGATGTATTCGATAATGAGAAGCGACTCGGAGATGGCATTGCCATTGTGCAAAAGCACAGGTATTTTCTTGAGCACAGGATTGGACTTGAGAAGCAGCTCACTTTTGTTTCTCAAGTCTTCAGGTATGTACTCATACTCGATTCCTTTAAGCTTCAAGGCCCATTCAACCCTTATGCAGAAGAGGCTTGAAGCTGACCCTATAATCTTTACCTCTGCCATTGTTGGTGATCTTTGATATATCCTTTGGTGCAAATCTCTTGCCTTTTATAGTCTGTTGCTTTTGGATGATATTATTAATTTTTTGTCTAATTTTTACTTTTCTGACGTAGGAAATGGCTTCTTTGACTATGAGCTGGAGTCAAAGGATTACGCTATTGAGTTTTTAAATGAGGTCCCACCTTCTTTGAAAACAGCCATCAAATGAATACTTCCCATTTTCTTCTTCAGAAGGAGCATGCTTATTAGTAAACATTCTCAAGGGCTTGTTTAATAGAAAATTCGAAAATAAGAGATTCAATGAAAACATTTCTCGTTGATAATAGATTTAGAAGCTAGATTTAATTTAGATAATTGTTTAAAATATGTTAGATATTATATTTATATACTATAAAACTAGTTGTAGTTAGTCACTAAATATTAGATCACAATAAATTATTATTAATTTATTATGAACATATTTTATGTTAAAAATTTTGAATAATTATTATTCTATAACACTAATTTATAATACAATGCATGATATATATTTTAATTTTAAAAACATAATTTGGAGATATAAAATGGTATAGTATATTTTTAAATATTTTTATCTTTATTTAATATAATTCTACACTTTAAAATTTAAAATTCAAAATTTAGATATAATGAAAACAAAAACATGTTTTTAGAATTTATAGCATTTGAATTATAGAATCCAAAAACATTTTTTTAGAAACAGAATTTGAGTTATCTATCAAATACATAGTTTGTTGAACTTAGTGAATTTGAAAACATAAAATAGAATTCGATTTTTACCATCTCACAAGTAAATTAGCTATTAAGTAAGGGGTAAAAGATCATGTAGAGAATTGATATTAAATATATGGTATGAATGAAAATTGGAGCTCTTAGATCTGATCTGTTAAGTGTTACCCTTGAAAGATTCAGAGTCAAGCATGGTCCATTTTATAAAGATATGTTTGAAATTTTGATTCTTCATTACAACGTCATTGCTTACATGTTTGTTTGAAAAAGTACTCGGTGACATTTTATTTCTTGCCATAGTTTTAAATTAATCGTTTTTATAGGTTAGATTTATACAAAAATACGTCTTAAATTTTGAGTTAGATTTTAATTATGTTCTTATACTTTTAGAAATATTAAAGATATTAAAAAGTGGTTTAATTATTTTGTTGTAATTTGTTATTTTTATTAAAGTTCGTTATCTAGTTACAACCCCTTATCTCTCTTTACTGTTTACTTTTTTTTCTCTTAATATCAAATTCATTAAGTTTAACTAATTAATTAATATTTTGAAGATAACAAACTTGAATTAATTGATTAACAATTTTAATGTTTTGAAGTATTTATTGCGTAGAGTTTGGAACTGCGGTTCCAACGCAATTTGAATAACTCAAATCGGAGTTCAAACGAAGAAGATATGACCGAAGTAAATTTAACAAAAAAAAAAAAAAAAAACCCGAGTTATGATGTGACAAGTTTTTCTCATCAAAGTGGACCAATTGAAATGTGTCACTTGGAGGAGTGACACATACTCGATTTTTTCATTTTGGATTGATTTTAATAAGAAAATGAATTTAATAAGAAAATGAATTTAAAAAGAAAATGAATTTAATATTATTGTATGTCTGTGTCTAATAGCCAGTTTTGGACACATGGTAGACTTTTATTTATTTATTTATTTTGTTGAGTTTTTAAAAAGAAAATAAATTTAATATTATTTTTTTTTATCTAATGTTTAGTTGTTTCAAAAAGGAAAAAATTTCTGCCATTGATTTTTCTTTTTCATGATCTAAAGGCCCAAATCGAATTTGCTTTTTTCCTCTTCTTTTTAAACTCATCTACTTCTCTAAAATTTATATAATAATTTTCATAATTTTCAATCCTCTACAAAAATACAAAGCTTCCATTGTTGCTCTCTCAAGGCTTCAACTTTATTATTTTCATCGAGATTTATCTATTGCGATGATTGATTTGTTGTGAGCTTAAACTTTGTAAATCCATACTCTTTTAGAGAGTTTCTCGAGTGTGTTCTTTAATTTTTCTAGATAGTTTGTAAGAGTTGCTCTTGATCCTGAAAAAGAGTGGTTGTAATGGTTTGATCCTAATTCATGGAAAGGATTTAGTTTGCTTGAACTCGCAAAAAGAGCGGTGTAGCGGTTTGACTCTAATCCATGGAAATAGTCATGAGATCCTTATTCAAATCCCAAGAGGCGCTCGACAAAGTGAATGTAGGTCGAATCTGTGGTGTTAATTTCTCTATCCTTATAAAGTATCTTATTAATATTTCCAAAAATTATTTGAAAACTTAAGTGTTAGAGCTATGATAACTTTAGAAGATCATTCTATTGATAGACCCCAATTCTTTATTGGAAATAGAAATTACGATGTATGGAAGAATAGAATGAAAATATTTTTGCTTACTATGGATTTCAATGTTTTGTATTTTTGTGAGCATGTTTTAGCTAAATTGGAATTGAGTAATGAATTACTTATATTTGATGCAAGCCATAAATATATATATTGTATATTAGATAGACAAATATGTGATAAAATCTTAAATTTTGAATATTTATATGATATTTAGAATTTTCTTGACAATATGTATAGTTTAGAAAATTCTCCTGATAGTACTAACGATTTTTTGGATGTGAAGGAGAATTGTAATTCTCAAAATCAATACGAGATTTAGGACATCAATCCTAACACAACATGACTCGATTATTGTTGCTGAGGGGTCACAAATTATTCATCAGTCAGTTAATAATCAAGCTTCAATTGCTTGTGTTACTCAAGCCAGTTGAAATCACTACACGAAGATCCACAAGAGTAAAGAAACCTTCATCATATTTACAAGAATATCATTGCAATTTACTCTTTAGTCCTGTGAATCATAGTTCAAGCTTTTGTGAATATTCCACCTGATACCCAATGGCCAAATATCTCTCCTATGAATCATTATCTCCTTCACACAGAAATTTTGTCCTTTAAATTTTTCTCAACGAGAACTTACGTTTTATCATGAAGTTGTTCCGTTTGAACATTGGCGTCTATCTATGCAAGATGAGTCAAATGCTACGAAATTAAATAAAACATAGAACATAGTTCCTTTGCCAGTTGGGAACAACTCTATTAGTTATCGATGGATCTACAAAATTAAACACAGAGCCGATGGATCAATCGAACGTTACAAGGCAAGGCTCGTTGCAAAAGGATATATACAACAAGAGGGGTTAGACTATTTTGAGACTTTCTCACCAGTAGCTAAGATGGTGACTGTCAAAACTCTTTTTACCATAATAGTTTCTAAACAACAGCCTCTAGTACAATTAGATGTCAACAATGCGTTTCTTCAAGGTGAATTACTTAAGGAAGTCTACATAGACTTACCATTGGAGTATAAACCTCATGCTTCAGTTCGGGGGGAAATGGTGTGTAAACTCCATAAATCATTCTATAGGCTTAAACAAGCATCAAGACAGTGGTTTGCCAAGTTTTCAATGTTTCTTATTTTTTTGGGGTTTTCAACCGTCAAAGGTCGATTATTCTCTTTTCATAAAAGGGAAAGATGAAACTTTCTTGGCACTTCTAGTCTATGTAGATGACATTATCATCATCAGAGCAAAAATTTTCTATATTCAACATCTTATAATAGTGTTAAATGAACAATTTCGTCTTAAGGATTTGATTCTTTGAAAATTTTCCTTGCATTGGAGTTAGCAAGATCATCATCTGGTATTTTTTTTATCCCAAAGGCATTATGCTTTACAGCTGGTTGAGGATGTTGGGTTATTTGGAGCCAAACCAACTGTTGTTCCTATGGATCCTTTACTAAAATTGTCTTCCTTAAACAACGACGCTTTTTATGATGTTTCAGTTTAAGAAGATTGAATGGCATACTGTTGTATCTGACAAATTCATGATCGGACGTTATATTTGCAGTATATAAATTGAGCCAATTTATGTCTAAACCAACCAAGATACATTTAAATGTAGCCAACCATATGCTTCGCTACATAAAAGGGTCCCCTGTTAAAGGATTTTCTTTTTCCAAGAGTTCAAGATTATTCAATACGAGCATTTGCATATGCAAATTGGGGTTCATGTCTTGACGCTCGAAGATCGGGCATGGGCTTTTGTGTTTTCCTTGGGAACTCGTTGATTTCGTGGAAATCAAAGAAACAAAAAACAGTTTCATGGTCATTCGCAGAGGCCACATGTCGCACATCGGCTGTAGCTTCTTGTGAGATTATTTGGCTTCAAAGTCTACTTGTTGAATTGCAAGTCAAGTTTCCAACTCCAAATCTTCTTTTTTGTGACAATCGTGCTGCCATATATATCGTGTCGAATCCTATATTTCACAAAAGAACCAAACATATAGAACTTGATTGCCATTTCATTCGGGATCAAGTTATTGATGGTTCAATCAAGTTACTGATAATTCAATCTTCTACTCCATTAGTAGATGTTTTCACTAAGTCACTTTTTGTTGCATCTTTATTTCCTCTTCTTAGCAAGATAGGTGTTTGAGACATCTATTCCCAAACTTGAGGGAGAGTATTAAAGATATTAAAAAGTGGTTTACTTATTCTGCTATAATTTGTTATTTTTATTAAAGGTTGTTATCTAGTTATAACTCTTTTCTTTTTTTACTCATAATACCATTGGTTCATTCATTAATAAGATAACAGAGTCATTTATATCAAATTTATCTTGTAATAAGAAGTTTTGATTTTACTCTCTTCGAAGAGTACTTTTGAACTTTTTGAAAAAAAAAAATTGATATACCTTTTTAGGTGAAATAAAGAGTGAAACTGAGTGACAATTGATGTGTAATAATTTATAAGAATTATGCAATATTATCTATAACTATATAGAAGATTAATTTTATTGTTAAAATCATTTTCATAATGTTGTAAATGATGTCATATAAGCCTTTTAATTTTCACATTAGTTATCGTGTCATTCTTCATCTTAAATTTTAAAAAAATAGTCAAAGGTGGTTGTCGAAATATGATCGTCAAAAGTGGTCATCGGAGTGAGATGTTAGTAGTTGCTGACGATGGTTGTTGTTGAAGTTAGCATTAGAGGTAGTCATTAGAGCTTGTTGATGGCGATAATTATCACAAGAGTTAGTTATCGATGATGAACAGTGGATAGAGTCATTGGAAACATTGGAGGGAGAGAGAAAGAACGAGAGAAAGATGAAGTTCGTCGATAAATGTGCAAACTTCAATGGTGAATACAGATGAAATGGTGAAGTTGAGTTATTTACCACCGACTTGTGAAGTTGGTAGGTCGAAAACTAATTTGAGTTAAGAACCGAACTCAACTCAACTTCACAAGCAATGATGATAGATTCCATTGCACACTTAAAGTCCATTATCCTTACATGCATCTTGCCCTAGATTTAATAGAATAATATTAGATGTGGTATATGACATCGTCATCTTCTCAATGATTGGGGTAATTAGGTAGTCGTCTTGTGGATCCAAATTCTCTTAGTGGGCCTTGTCCATTCCAACTAATCATCCCAATCAATCTCCTTCACAATACCAAACTCTCTTCCCAAGACCTTAGCCTTGTTGGAAATGACTTGTTACTAGGATGACACTTTTGTAACTATTTTAATGTTATAGATATGAAAAAAACGTTTTGATGGTTAGAAATCTTATAACCATTTGGTGGTTATAGATTTAATCTAAATTTTTTTTTTTTGAACTTTTCTATAAATAAAGGATATAAAATTGGTTTGAGCACGTATATAGATTTCTTCTTCTCTCTATTTTCCATCTCTTTGATTTTGTCTAAACAAAGGTTTTTCTTTGTTTCCAACTTTTTTTAGCTCGTCTGACAAGAGTATTTTCATGCTTTGCTATTTATTTAAATGAAAAGTTAAAATCAGTTATTGATAAGAGAAATAACAAATTTTAACTTTTACTTCGAAAAAAAATAACAAACATCCTTTTGTAAAAATGGTAAAACAAATTCAAATAATAATAAATTCAAATTGGCAAAAGTCCAAAGTATCCCAAGCATGTAAACGAGATGTTACAAACCCTCATCAAGAATTTTTTTAAAATTATAATTTAATTAAAACCAACCAAAATTACCATATACCTCTTTAATAGGCTAAAAAACACGAAACCCAGTTTCATCTTCCCAAAAAGTAAAAATTCTTTTATGCATCAATCACTTTTAACCTTAGACAGCATGAGCAACAATTCTACATGATGACAACAAACACAGCCAGTGACGATGACGTTCTAAAAATCATCGGCAGATGTTGACTTGGCAGTCAACCTGCGACAGTGGATTACAACGAGCGACATCAAAGAAATTCGAGAGGGAGAGTGAGAGAGATGGCGTGCAACTTACCAGATGGTAGACAGTCATCAATGAGTAGCCGTTGACGACAACGGGTTATATGTTGGAGTTTATGGATTCATAAACTAAAATTTGACTTTGACCTAGTCAAAGAGTCCAAGTTTTCTTCTTCTCCTTTTTGAATTCAAATCTTTCAATAAATTTCTCAAACCAAATCAAACAAATATTATCTTCTCCAAATTAATTAAATATTGGCACCAAACTCCAAAACTAAAGGGAAAAAGAGTCCTACAATATAAGATAGTTATTTTTTCTCAAAAATGACATGTAACCCAACTTATTTCAAAATATTTATCAATCCCAAAATTTAAACTTTAATTTATGGAAACTAATCACATTCGAAAATGTAGGGCATTATATTTGTATGGAAAGAGAGAGAGTGCATTCACTTGAAGATCCAAATGAAAATATGGAGTCTAAATTGTGAACTTCAAATATCCAAATAAAAATATGGAGTCCAAATTGTGAACTTGAAAATTAACTACATTGGAATTGAAAAAACTGAGGGATATGTATATAAAAATGAGAAGATAAATATAAAAAGTCAAATTTAAGAAAAGTAATATAATATAAGATTTGAAAATTCAAATCAATGTTTGAAAATCGAAAATTCTTTAAATACAAATTTGAAAATTTTTCAAATTAAGAATTGAGATTTATGCCAACATATCCGCATGGAAAGAAGAAATTAATTCATATCAAATATCTTAATGAAAATCGATAGAGCCTTAGTTGTGAACTTGATGAATTAATTATGGGGAATTTAGCGGAGTTGTTGGATTAATTATGGTGCAATTAAAAGAATTGTTAAGGCATTTATAGTGAAATTAAATACATTTTTTGTTCTCCACATGGTTAAAAGAGAAGTACTATATTCCTAAGTTTGAAAAAGCTTAGATTGAATCAAATCCACAAAATAATTGAAAAATGTATTTGCAGAGACAAAAATTTCAATAACTTGAAGTCATGATAATCATTTTTTTCATTCCTTAATCATTGAATAGCCATAGTAAAGGGAGAGATTAATAACAAAAGAGTTAATGGACACTAATTGAGAGTTGACTAGGTCTTTTATAATCCTTTATAGTCTAATTTGATGAAATATGAGGTTCATCTTGTTGATAAAATCAATTAATTATGAACTGAACAGTTTAAAACGAAATTATAATAAATATAATAATGAAGCCAAATTTAGAGAAAAATTCGCAAGAAACGAAATAGATTTATTCTTATTCAGGTTTAAAATGAAAATTCTATAAAAGACAATGATAAAAATAATTTATAAATCGTTTAAATAAAATTATAATAAAGATATTGATAAAAGCAATCTTAAAATCGTATGACACAGTTAATATTAATAAAAAAGAAAAAATATATGAAATATAATATGAGATTTCAAAATTCAAACCAAAACTTGAAGATATAATTTTTTTTAAATATGAAATTGGAAAATTTTCAAATTAAAAATCGAAATTAATACTCAAATATTTGCATGGAAAGAGGAAATCCATCCACGCTAAATATCTCTCAAAACAAATCGAAACATGCAAAATTATTTATTTGATGAATTTGTTACAATATGATTAATGAAACTGTTGGATTAATTACCATACAATTAAAGGAACTGATAAAGGCATTTTTTGATTAAGTAAATATAGATGTACGTGCATTGGATCTATTTGTATTTTTAAGAATGTATGTGTAATTAGTGTTATATGATTGAATTTAGGGCTGACAAGAAAAATAGCAAAATTTAAAATTTCATTTAAAAAAATGGCAAAAAGTTTTAATTGTTAAAATAGCAAAACGAATTTAAATAATAGAAAATACAAATTGATAAATGACCAAACTACTCAAAAACTAACAAATTGAATACAAATAAACAATGCTTCAAAAACAACTCTAAAACTGTAAATACACTTTATCTGAACTTTTAAAAGCAAAAAAATTACAATCTCAATCAAAAACTAAAAAACAAATAGCATGGTGTTCGAAAATCTAAAAACTTGCCAATATGATCCGAGAAACAATTGACCACGATGATAGTGAGAGAAGAAATAATGGAATTTTCTAAAGGTGCTAACAAATAGGAAATAGGAAAGAGAGAAAGAAAAGGGTGAGATAAGATGAAGGAAAAGTAGAATTAGGATATATAGAGAGAGGATTAGGTTTTTTTTTTTTTAATAAAAAAAATGAAACAATATAAAACAAATCTTATCCAAATAATAAATAGGTATATAAATATGTTTTATATAGCAATGATATATTGTTGTATCATTAGATTACATTTTAAAAACTATAAACTATATAAATAGTAATAATATATATATAAAAAATAATATAATAACAAAATGTATAAACAAATAATAAAAAAGATAAAATCAAGAAGAATCTCAAATTCAAATCTGGAAATACTTAAAATGAAAATGAAAGTAAAAAGCGCATAACATTCATGTTACAAATACACTGTAAATGTATATTAGTTAATTTTTAGAGCTCATCGAGGACAAATTGGAAATACGTTTAATTTTATATTACATTTTGAAGCTATAACAACATATTTAAACTAATGAATTTTTTAGATAAAACTAAATCTAGTAACAAAAAGTTAAACCAATTTGCAATATTCCCAAGTACATTAGAAAATAGTCAACTACCACACATAAATCATAACTCCATTTCTCCGACATTCCTCAAATGGGGAAGTTTTGATTTATTGTAGTGTCTAACTTTGATTTTCTTTGATGAACAAGATTTCATCTTCCTTGGCAAAAAAACAAATAAAGTTGATTATAATCATGAAACAAAAGAACAAATGAAGAGGAAAATTGATAGATCGATGGAAAGAGGAAAATAGAACTAATCCATTGTAAAGCCATAGCAAAAACAATAGCTTGAAATTTATATATATATATATATATATATATATATATAAACCACAACAAAATCTAAATTGATAAACAAGTAACAAAAGTGATGACTATTTTTTTACGATAGTGATGGATATTCTTTTTCCAAATAATATAAAAATCTAATAATATAAAACAATTTAAACCTTCAAGGATATGAGAAATATCCAGCTAATATATTAAGAGCATGTATAAATTTGTGAAAAAAAATATTAAAAGATTAAAAATTTGATTAGATAAAATGAAATTTGATAATATATGGAAATTTAAAATATAAATTTGGTAGAAAAATCTAAATATTTAACTAAAGTGAGATTAATTCGAATGGTGGTTAAACAAAATCTAAATTAATAATAAAATATGCAAATTAGTTGTTCTTGAGGAAGGTAATTGTTCTTTTTGATAAAAATCAATACTTACCTTTATACCTTATTTATGATTTACACTTATCATGTAATTGTAGTTTCATTAACAACAACTACGAATCAAAACGAAACCCTAAATTTTATCATAACTTGACCTTATTTATTGGTTGATTTTATTGAAACGAAATCCTAAATTTTGTTATATGCTTCCATTACCCTTCAATTTACCTAATAATAATGATTTGGGCCGTGTGCATTGGCCCAACTTTATTCAAATCAAATGAGCATTACTATGAATCGACTTAACCATTGGCGAGGAAAGAGAGAAATCCTTGAACCAGCCGAAAGTGGCTGCTTTTCCACGCTCTCGTCTCTCTCTATCTTCAACGGCTTTCTTTATGCTACGAACTGAACTGCACACTCACCATGCCCAAACCCTAATTTCCTTCGACATCCTTCGAGAATGGTGCCCTTGAGAATTCTTTTCTCTGAACCTATATCTCTGGCATGAGAAGGATACCGGAGGAGGTAAGAAGACGTTTTGAAGTAGTAATTTGGATGCAGCAATGGCTGAGCTCGATCCATCGAAGAAAGTGGCCGATAGGTATTTAAAGCGTGAGGTTCTCGGGGAGGGTACCTATGGTGTTGTATATAAAGCCATTGATACTCAGGTAGGTCTTTGCCCATCCTTTTTAACACGATTCTGCATCAAGGTGATATGCTTTCTTTGCGTGAAAAGCTTAACGCCTTCGATGACTTTGGAAGAAATATATGGGAATAGAGAAGAGAGGGGTAATTTGAAAAGTTGTAGCTGAAATTAGCTGTAATTGATTTGACGATAATTTCGAGATTGCTACGGCAGCTAGGATGGAGGAACATGGCGATGGCTTCCGGAGCTATTTAGAGTATTTTTTCGAGTTTGGTCACTTTGGTTATGTTTCAATGTGGAGTGTCCGGTTCTTTTGTGTAAAATCAGATTTGTTTACCTGAACTGTATCTCACGGTAGCTGAATAGTTGTCTGGGCTTAAGGCGTTAGTTCTTTTGTTTACTTGAAATTCTGATTGTTAGCTGCTTGAAAAATTGAAACTTAAACTATATACTCAGTTTCATTAAATCATCGAAGTAGGATTTTCAACCTGATTTACCGACTTCCTTTCTTACTTTCTAGACAGGTCAGACGGTTGCAATCAAGAAAATTAGGCTTGGGAAACAAAAAGAGGGAGTAAATTTTACAGCTCTTCGAGAAATAAAGCTGCTTAAAGAGCTCAAAGATTCAAATATAATTGAGTTAATTGATGCCTTCCCTCACAAAGGGAATTTGCATCTTGTATTTGAATTTATGGAGACAGACCTTGAAGCTGTCATACGTGATCGAAACATATTTCTTTCCCCAGCTGACATAAAATCATACCTTCAGATGACGTTGAAAGGCCTTGCATATTGCCACAAGAAATGGGTTTTACATAGGTATCCAAAATTTTTATAATGCTATTTTTTTGGCTGTTTAGCTGTTCAAATTATTTAGCATCTGGATACCTGCGACTTACTTTCTTGTTATAATATGCCTGCTGGCACTTTCAGGGATATGAAGCCAAATAATTTGTTGATAGGATCAAATGGTCAACTGAAACTTGCAGATTTTGGTTTAGCTCGGATATTTGGGAGTCCGGATCGTAGATTTACTCACCAGGTATACTTCTCCATCTTTTGTATTATTGATATATGCAGGTGAAGATTTCTTGCTTTGAAATCCCTCGACTCGAATTTGTTATGCGTAGTAGCTGTTGCTTTTAAAGCTGGTCATATTAAATGGTCTGGTTATGTATTGACTATTATAGATGGAATTGTTTTTTCAATATAAAATAGTACAGGCCCAGAACCCATCCTCATTTTATTGTGGCCAGATATTTCATCAACGTCCCTGAATTTCCATTCATCTCAATCATAACACATATGTCTGCAATATTTCAAAATAGGTGTTTGCTCGATGGTACAGAGCACCTGAGTTATTGTTTGGCACTAAGCAATACGGTTCTGCAGTAGATGTTTGGGCAGCAGCTTGTATTTTTGCTGAACTACTACTTCGTCGTCCTTTTCTTCAGGTATGTCTATATTTGTAAATATAAACGGTCCTTTACATGATGAGGGCCGATATGGTGATGTCTTTCCCATGAGAATCATATTTTCTCCTCCATTTTTATGCTTGTGATATGTAGACTTCACCATGTAAATAACTGAAGCATGAACTTAGTCTCATGTATTAATTAGTCTTTCTATTTGTAGTGATTCCATATTGACATTCAAAATTGAGATGTATGATACAAAATATGAGAATTTTATGTTGTGCTCGTTCTTAAAAAGTGGAGAGTGGGAGTAAATGGTTTTTCCCCATATGCATGTGCAGCAGCCTTGGTCACACAAGCACGGTTGCCTAGGCAATCATGCTCCCACGGAAAAAAAAATTGTTGCATTTGTTCTTTTCACTCATTTTATTTTTTTCTCTACCAGAAAACTCATTGGCTTCAATGCGAGCCCTCTCTTAATAACAACCAACCAACCAATGTATATTTTGAGCTACCAAATTAAGCATGGTACATCCACATGGTTGTGTATTTACAAATCAAACTTAGAATTACTGCATACAATCAATTATGAAGCTTCCATCTATTTTGGATACTAAATTGTCGAGTATGAGTCATATCCTATGCCATGATAAGAATGTTTCTATAAACACGGTGAGTCTTGCATTGCCTACAGTGCATTAGACTTTCCAAATATGTTTTAGCATGAGAACTGATTCTGCTAATACCAATGAGGGAATATTTAGCTCACAAATTTAACAACCCTTAGTTTATTAAGCTTATAGTTGAGCAGCCTATGTTTAGGTAATCTTTGTTTAGTTTCTTGGAAGAATGGGCTGTAGAATCCTGAGTTTGTGTAGATGGTGTTGTTAAGATGTGGTGTAAAGGTAAGTTTCATAGCTTGTAAGTTTAACTAAGCCGTATTTTCTTGACTTCAAGTTACCTCCATATTCGTTTGCCAATTTTTTGATAACTATACTCTTCCAAGAGCCCTAATGCTTAGTCACTGACAATTATATGCCATTACCGTATTTTCTCAACTTCAAGTTACCTCCAGATGTTATTCGTTTGCCAATTTTTTGATAACTATACTCTTCCGAGAGCCCTAATGCTTAGTCACTGACAATTATATTCCATTATATTTTGAACCTGTACTTGCATATTGTTCTTGGATTATATTATGTAAAATAGATTTATGTTCAAATTTTGATTTCTTGTATTTCTTTTGATTGTATCTTAAATTATTTCTGTCATTGACAGGGTTCAAGTGACATTGATCAATTAGGGAAGATTTTTGCAGCATTTGGGACTCCTACGCCTTCACAATGGCCTGATATGTTATACCTACCTGATTACGTTGAGTTCCAATATGTCCCTGCACCTCCTCTACGATCATTGTTTCCTATGGCTAGTGATGACACACTGGATCTCCTATCAAAGATGTTTGCATATGATCCAAAATCTAGAATTACCATTCAACAAGCATTGGAGCATAGGTTTCTTTTTTAATATATGAAAATATAATTTAGAAACCTATAACTGTTTTGGATACATTTCTTACAGTTTTTCCTTTTTTTAGGTACTTCTCATCTGCACCACTTCCTACAGATCCTAGTAAGCTTCCAAGGCCTACTTCAAAGCGTGAACCTACGAACTCTCGAGTTTTGGACTTAAATTCAAATGAGGGTCCTACTGTCCTCTCACCTCCCAGAAAGTCGAGAAGAGTAATGCCAGAGCGTGAGGCTTTTGAAGGAAATGCATATAGAGCTGATAGGCTTGATGACCATGTTAATGAGGTGCGAGAGGTAGCTGCTGGAAATACAAGCAAGAATGAGGCAGTGCCTATGTCATTGGATTTTTCTATTTTTGGTGGAAAACCTCCAAATAGACCTACAATTAACAGGTAAATTTTTCTCATTCTGCAACAATAATTTTATTGTGTAAATTGCTAAGCCGATTGTCTGCCTTACTTGAAAATGGGTTTGAAGCCATGGTATATAGGTCTGGACCTTCTTGAATGTAATCTCATAGTGCAGGTCTGAATTAATTGAACTTTGACATGCCATGGGATAGTAACCTTTCTTTATTTTTATTTTTATTTTATTTTTTAAATAAATATTTTTTATGAAGCTGTGAAAATTATAATCACATTGGCAAAAGGTAGACAACTTAAGGACAAGGGGCAGAGAGAACCCTCCCTAAGAAAAACTACCGTAAAAAAGCCTTCCAATTTCTAATTATAAAGGCAAGGCTATAGCCTATAAGAACACCCAAAATCATGGGATAGTAATCTTACAGGTCCCCATTATCAGAGATACAAACCGCCGTGTCACGACATTATCAGAGATACAAACTGGATACTTTTTTTTTTGGGGGGGATAATAAACAATTTCGTTAGTTGAATGAAATTTTTGAATGAGGGATGTTTTAAGATAGTTGGACCAAGTTTTATTTGTGTTTTGATTGTAAGTACCTTATTGTGCAGTATGTAGTGTATTTCTTTGATAACTAACTGCAATATCAACATGTTCCTTAATACTGGTCGTGTCCCTTGAGCTGTTTGCTTTAAGTTTTTCTCATGGGAAAGCATATAGTAGTGGTTCTTGAATGTGCATGGTTGGTCCATCTGGATGGTGCTTCAGCATGGGCATAAAACCCCTCTTTGGGTAACTTGTACACCTCCTAAGTCCCAGCTTGGGATGGGGGAGGTGTTGTGAAATCACAACCCGTGGGCATAATATAAAGACCACATAATCACTAATTTAATAACTAATGTATTTAAGGATTGATTAATTATTTTTTAATTAATAAATGGTGACAAATTAGTTCACGAATCAAAGCCTACCGAGAGGAAAGATGCAGACTATTTTTATATATACATCTTTTAATAAGAAACTAAACATATCATATATCATTTAAGTATGCACGTGGTCTTCATAACACCTAGAATTCTGAATAGTTTTTGTATTTGCCCCCTCTGGCAGTGCTGACAGATCACATCTTAAAAGGAAATTAGATCTTGAATTCCAGCAATAAGGAGATTCTGTATCAGTGTACTGCAATATGAATTCGGCCTTTCAATTGAATGCTAGCCTGCATTTATGAGGTACAATATCTTTCGAGTTTGTTTGAACCTGAACTATTCTGTTTTTTACTTTTCATGTAACCTCTCTTTTTGGAAAGAAAGATCTCTCATCCTGTAATTTCTATGATCGATGAGTTTTAGCCCCCTTTCCTTTCCTCTTCCCTGCTAGTTAGTATTTTAAACGGTGAGTGTTCTTCTCAATTGAGTGCTTGGAGAGATGGATCCAAATTTCCGTATGTTTAAGCGGCTTTGTAAACTCTGTTAATAATGCACCCCTTGTAATATTTAGATCAGTTCAAGATTTCTGGTGTCCGTTATTCAATATTCAGTATTCACTCTTTAGTTGGCTTAGTTAAAAGAAATCTTGCTGTATATCCTCACATGATTGCTATTTGGTTGTTTTCTAGGGCAAATTGTGGAATTACTTCCCAAGGTAAAGACTGCCGGATCGTTTATCTTTTACCTTATCCCCTTGAGCGACTGCTAAATTATACCGGTGTTTCATTATGTAATTTTTCACATATAGCTAATTGAAGTTGATTCATTTGATCTCTTATCAAAATATTTGATGCCTCTGCCTTGGACCATTTCTGCTACAACTCGGTTTTGGGAAGTGTAACACTTTGACAGCTTCGAAGCAGTATTCAGTACACAGTAACAAAATGAAATAAAATTATTATACATTGTGCAAAGATTCACTGATTTTTCTTCTATCATGTGTGTTGTGTGGTGATTACTATTTGGTTAGTTAAGGCAACTGGAGAAAGAACTTCCACAGAAGCTTAGACTGCCAAAATTTGCACATGATGAAATAATTTCAAATGTTTTAGAGGCTTTTATAATTATTATAGACAGAAAATTTGATTTATTTAGATGGTCATAGGTAGTATTTCTTCAGGTTCCAGAAAACCGTATTTGAAAGTGTTGGATCCATTAAATTAGTTGTGAATGATTAAGAGGATGTTTTCGTAAATTACAAAAGATTTTGAACATTTCCACATTTCCTTTTCTCCAGGTAGGGAGTTTGATAATATGAACTTCAATAAGATAATCAGACAATCTAATAACATATTTTTATTAAATTCTCTCCAGAAGTGAAAATGCTCCCTTTTAGAATGGGATTTTAAACTCAAGCCAAATAATTCAATGCCAACAAAAGTTCATTGATTATATAAAACATATAAGTTTTGATACATCATTTAAGTCTCCAACAATTATTCCAATAATTATATATCATAATAATTACATATCATAAGCTTACATTTCAAATTGCTTGTTCAATTAATAGTTTTAAGATTCTCCAACATCATGTTAAGAATAGCTAGAAATTCTGGACGAATATGCTATATATTTGATGAGAAGTAAAAATGAATATAAAATATTCGAGTGACCGAAACCGAAGCAATTATTGGAGGAGAGAATCATAGCCGAAAAGAGGATTCCTCACTTCTTTCTCTAATTTAAAACCGTGCAAGAGAATTTCTAGCTTGATCTACGGCTGAAATGTTAGATTTCCTTAGTATTCTCAAGGTGACAACCCAGGAGTGGTGGGCTCTGGCTATTTTGGTTAGGAGGGAGTTTAGGAGTTTGGAGGAGGAAGAAGATTGAAGGAAGAACATACTCTATCACATAGAGAATTACTTTCATTTAGGCGATGAGACTATCGTATAGGCTCTCTCAATGTATTGTATAAAATTTCCACAATTCGTGTGACTCTAATATGGAATTATAAAATCAGGCGTCTGTGATGTTCGTCGCTTGGCTGGAGTTGTAATCGCTGAGACATTTCTGATGAAACTGTGCTTGGATTTTAACACTGGGCATTCGAGGCAAGATTTGGAGAAAGATCTAAGGATATGGACTGTTGGTTCAATAACTCGGATTAGGAACTTCTACTTTTTTGGTTAGTGATACGAAATCTCATCTGAGTATTGGTTTGAGTCTGTATGGCGTTACAGTATTTATTAGATTATATTAGATTGTTTATGCTTCCTATGATATATCTATTTATTTTCCTGATGTTGGATTCGATAATATCTTATCTGCTCCCAGCTGGTTTGTTATAGCTCATACTATATTTTATGTTGTTGTCAGCCGCATTTATTAAGTAAGATGTCCCTAATGTTTTAAATGCCCAAGTCTCTAAATTTTCAAGATTAGGTTTAAAAAGTCCTTTTTATAACAAAATCATCAAATAGGCCATTTTCCCTCTCCCTATTCTTCAAGTTGCATTTGGTTGAAAATGAGAGAAAGAGAGAGGATGAAGTGGGAGGGGAGATATCAAGAGAGAGAAGAGGAGATGAGGGAGAAGGAGGAGGGAAAGTAGAGAGAGGAGGGAAAGATTAAAAGTATAATTCTTTTTCTAAATCATCTTGCCAAATTAGCCATCTAGTGGATTTTTTATTTAAATTTAATGGTTTTGTTACTAGAGGGAAGAGACCCTTTTAACCTATTATTGAAAACTCAAGGACTAAGATGACCAATTTGAAACATTTTGTTTAATCCTCAAGGACCATAAAGGAATTTTTCCCTTAAAAAATGTTGAGAAAAAGACGATATGCGAGCATCATTAAGGGTGTGTTGCCTTAGGTATAACCTAAGCACACCCATTAGAACAATGATTGCCCATTGCAAATATTGTTGCTTGTTCTGATGTATGTTTTATTCTGCATCTAGTTTTCAAATTTAGAATTCTGTAATGTGCTCACATCTTGGTCTATCGTTGTATTGTTCAACAGTGACAATGTTGTTCTAGTCTTGCATGTTAGCCTGATTGCTCCACATACAGAGGGACTGTGTAATCCTGGCCTCTGTTTGTAGCCGCTTCAGCCTGAAAAAGAAGATGAATTTGAACAAATAGCAATTGTGATGGAGAAAACTCATAATAAGCAATTACAGTGCTGCCTCACCTGTTTGTCCCAGTTTGTGCGAACGGTTACTCCAAGCAAAAACACCACTTGCACTAGAAAAGCACATACAACACCCAACCAGAGTCCCTGCAGAAGAAAATGATTTAAGGGCCAAAAACAGAGTTCAAAGATTCAGAATTGGGGAATGTCTATGGAAATGAAATGTTGATGGGAGAGACAAGGTTTCTGCCTTTCCTTTCATGTTGAAGACAAAAGCTAAAGATATGGAACAAGGAATTCCCACAAGGTAAAAAGAAGCCAAATTGATATTGCACCCATTTTCTGCCAACCACATCCTCTTGCAACTCCTGAATTTGTGGAAAAAACATTTAAAATAACTTAATCACCAACAGAATTATAGATGCACCTGATTAGAGTGCAGATGATAACACATTACATGCACATAATGTAGTTGAACTAATATATCTCGAAAGATCATGATATTGAGTTTAATATTTAAGGGAAAAGCTTGGAGATTATCTTTGATTGGGCGTAATATGAGGTAATCTTGCAGAACTGTTTCATAAGTAGTCACATTTATTCGTTCTTTTTAGGTATAACAAACGTGGAAGTATGAGAATTTGAACCTCTGACCATAAGGGAAGGAGTACACGTCAATTATTAGTGAACTATACTCATGTTGACCATTAGTGAGTCACCATAAATAATGAACAAAGAGAATAGAATGGGATACCTAGAAATTGTAAACAAGATGGAAGGAAGATGGTTGAATGCACCCCTTATGAACTGTGGTGCTATCCACTTGAGTTATACTAAAGCCTTCTCCCACAATGAAAACTTGCTGTGGTTGAACTGTCTTTCTTGAGAGCATACTACTAATCCAATAGACCTCAATTATATCATCACCTTGTGCAATAACTACCGCCAGACCACTTCGTATCACACTTTATAACCCTTCAATTGAAGGAAGAGCCATCCTTTCATTGGGACACATGTCTACTAGTGCTCTCACAATCAAGAGAAGTAATGCTTGTAAAATCACTAATCAACCTAAAAGTATAAGCTGATAATCAACACTTCCTTTAACTTGTGAGCTTGAAAATTTTTAAGAGGTCCAACAAGTAAAAGTTAATATCAATTGGAGAGAAAATTATGTTACAAGGGTTTGAACACAAGACTTCTACTAAACAAATGAATTACAATGTTATTTTTAGTGACTGTTGGGAGTCAAGGGGTCTTCATTTTGGCTTGTCCTTAACTGATACATCTTAGTTCTTCTAGGCACCTTTAGAATTTGAAATTTGGTGTTGCAATTTTATGCCTTTTAAGAGTGGTTAATGTATTTAAGCGCAAGCAATGATAGGGAAGTATCCACAATGAAACTCACTCTTGAAAACCAATTAGAAAGGGATGATATCAAGTGCATAAGCCCAATTCTTGTCACTTTGGGAACATGCGGATTGCCGCCCTACTGAAAGGGCTCCCCATATTTGCCACGTACGTGGGTTTAGTCCTCTAAAGCCTGTTAGAGCTCTCGTAAACCTTCTTGCTCATGGTTAGATCAATTGGTTTTGGGTCAAATAGGAAGTCCTTCCTTTTGTAGGCTACCTTTTTCCCTCATCTCGAATGAAAAAATGAAGACTCTTTCGGGTGTAAGACCTAGCCTGATTTTTTCTATTTCCTTTTCCTTAGAAAAGTGATTGATATCAAAGAGTCTTAGTCCCGTGGATGTCTGACTGGTGGATGAGGGTATGGTTCGGTCATTCTATCCAGACATGATCACTAATGTGTGGTTTAATTGGGTTCCTCCCATAAAACCTTCCTCCACGAAAACCTTCCTCCAATACCCGAGTCTTTTGCACATTGAAAACCAGTCTGCAAGGTGAAGGTGCCTAAATGCTCAATAACCAATTTCATCCTTTGTTTAGCCACTTGAGACTCCTTGCTGTATCAAAGATTCAAAGGTGACATGACCATCCAACAGGCCAAGTAATTTTCAGTACAAGGGCCTTAAAAATGATATTCTCATCAGTTGAGAACTTTCTGATGCCTACCAGGTCAAAAGTTTAGAGTTGAAAAGTTGACTTCAACTTATTGGAAGACACACACACACACAAGAAAAAGAGCAAGCACATGATAATTAATAAATTAAATTAGCAATAAGTTTTTAGAAGGATTTCCAAACAATCTAATGGGATTTCTGAATGTTAATGCAAGCTAATATGGATGAGTACCTGAAAGAACGCTCTGGACACCATCTAAGAAGCTAGAAAATGCTACAGTTGGCATCATAGTTGCAAGGTATCTGACAACTTCTTCTTCTTCACTATAAACTTGACCCCAGAAGTCACGAAGCAGAATCATGAGAAATCCTACCAGAACACCTTCTGCAACCACCATTACTAACACAATATACGCCACGGTACGTGCTGCTTGTGGATGTTCAGCCCCCAACTCATTTGATACCCGGATACTATTATTCAAAAACAAGTAAAATAAATTGACAGGTAGAGAAAAAAGTTTGTTTACATGATGACTACTCATGAAATTCTAGCAATCATCATTGTAAAGCACAAGGCTTTGGTTGGTTGAAATATCAATATTGACAAAGGAGAAGCATAGACTAGGATTATTACCTTACAGCCGCACTAAGTCCATAAGAAATCATCCAGAATAGTCCAAATATGTTAAGGCTGAAACAAGAAATTCATCTTTTTAAGAACTGCATTGGGTACATAATGATTAGAAAGAATTACTAATCAGTCATCGTAGAACAAAAGATCTGCCATAATTTACCAACCAGATAGAAAGTACTGAAGTTTCTAGCTTGGGGTTAGGGAGAAGACCAGAGAGAATAACCATCATCTCAAATGTCCAAACTTTCAAGCTGTTGAAATCATGTCAGCCCATTTATTAGAATATATGACCATTTTGGCTAACAGGTTACAGAACTTTGGAACTAAGTGGTATGAATATTTCATTATAATTTAAATCAAACTATAGTTAAGAAAGATACCACAGCATAATAGCTGAAGGAATTGAAATCCTAAGGAAAGCAAGTACATTGTGCAGAGCATCTAATGTAAAACCTGTCCATGTTTCTGAGCAACTAGAAGAGGTCTTGAAATAGAGTGCTATCAGAAATACATTGATCCAATAAGAGATTGAATTTGCCAGAGCAGCTCCTCTAATTTGCAGTTCAAATTTGAAAACAAATATCCAGCATAATAAGATGTGGATTAAAGCAATAACTCCAGAACTTGGTACCATAGGGAAGACAATGTTTTGAGTTTGTAAGAATTTCACCAGACACTAGCCGACCATATGCGAAAACACTTGGGATCATGTAACGGGCATAAAATCCAGCTCCTTCGGATATCTCCTGATCTTGGTGCAATGCAATTAGAACCATTTTTGTGTTTGTTGTAATAATGGCAAGAAATATGCTAACAACTAAGAGAACGAACATCACACATTGAGTATGTATTCCGAGCATATGATATTGCTTTGCACCGAACAACTGCCCACATAAGGTATCCAATGCACTAGCCATTCCCATCTGATTATACAATAGAGATACAATGATTTGTTCTGGATAACTTGGTCAAGTAAACAAATTATGTGCACAGTTCATGGAACACTAGAAAGATGGACTAGCCTATATTATGCATTTCTTCAACCTACATTAGTTTAGTTTTTACTTTTTACTTTTGAATGATGAACTAAGATGAATAACGTGGTTTGATCAGGCTAAAGATATTGTTCTAACGTTGTAACACAGAAACTTTGTTAAATCACCAAATAACCAAAAAACTTAAGCTAATGGATGAAGGTAAATTTGATGTTATATCAACACTTTAACACTCCCGTCACTTGTAGGCTTGCAAATTGTTTAGACCCTCTTAGACCTCCTGCTCTGATACCATGTTAAATCACCGATTAATCCAAAAGTTTAAGTTGGTGGGTGAAGGTAAATTTAATATTATATCAACACTCTAATAAAATCAAACAACATTTATTTCACTCTAGCACTTTCAGCTTCAAATAAATGTGGAAAGTGATGGTCAAACATTGTACAGGGAGGTGGCTCTAGTTACTGCATCCTATTCATTACTGGTTAGAAGCATATAAAAGAATAGATGTTGAAACCAAAAATTTTGGTTCCCGAATGTCTAGATAAGGAGAAATAGAGCTCACCAGGAAGCTAAAACCTGTGACTGAAACAAAAGAAGTTGCCATTGAAGCTGCTGCCAGAGCCAATTCACCAAGATGACCCACAAACATCAGAGAAATTATCTGTAAACAGTATTGTAACAGACCGACAGAAAATAGAGGCCCGACCAACAGTAACTGTCTTTTCACTTCTTTCGAAACTTCTCCCTGAAAGTCCATCATGCCTCCTTTTGCTTCATTAAAACCATTTGAAGGCTTTGTCGAACAGTCATAACAAAGAATTTAGAACCATCCTATCAGTGTTTAAAGGAACAAGATGGAGAATTAGAATGTCTATGAATCAATTCAGAGATTCCATTATCCTTGGTCATAAAGAAATTAACATATGGCTAAAAGCAACACTTTGCAATGATGACATTATACGAATATTTTCCTTTCCTCGGAATATACAACCTCGAGATCCAAGTGGAGTTTCAAATCAAAGTACTTAGCACAAAATCAAACCATACCCCATTTTCGCACAATTTTTTGTTCCTCTAGCTAAAGAGGAATAGTCGTCCAATTCACTATATTTAATTCATCAATGAAATTGTTTCCCTTATTAAAAAAAAGCATAAAATCTTTTCAAGGCCGTTGAATGTTAACGTTAGTGAGGAGGGAAACATAAAGATTTGGTAGGAACTCAAAGACCCTGGTCCAATTCACTATAGCTAGAAGGAAAAGGGGAAAGAAAATAGGAAATGGTAGTGACTTAATAATGTAAATATCACGATGGGGTAGGGTCTTTTGGCATCTTTCTATTTGATAACATGGAGTTCCATCTCAAAACTAATTGGCAATGAGAGGAGTAACTCATCTATCTTATTAAGATTTTAAGGTCCCTAGATTTTTCTAACGTGGGATCCCCAATATATCCCTCAAGATGGTGCCTCTTTTGTGTTCAACATTTTTGGAACGGATCCTAAATTGTTTTTTAGATCTAATGTTTGTTTGGGCTTCATGGACTCTAATACCATATTAGATAACATGAGATTCCATCTCAAAACCAATTAGCCATGAGAAGAGTAGCTCATCTATCTTATTAAGATAGTAAGGTCTCTAGATTTTTCTATTGTGGAATCTTCTAACATTTTCTTAGTAAACAACAGGCGCATGAATGGAGTTAGCAGTTGTTAGAACATGTAATCCCATATTTCTATGCTTGTATGATATAATCCACTTCGAGAGTAATAGTTGTCTTAATATCGGACAGTATTTGTATCCTCAACTTGTCAATAAAGAGTTGGGAATGTGAAAATTTATAGTCTGGTACTGGAGTGAAATCTCTTGAAATTAGAACAAACCTCTCAAATGCTTGGAGAGCATGAAACTCCCACAGGCTTCTTACAACTATTTTGCTAAACTCTTTCTTCTTAGTACTATCATAATTCCTAAGAATTTTTTATGAAGAAAGAAATAGCGTTTACATAAGCAGCTGCATGAGAAAATATTAAGTTATTTTGGGCACTATTGTCTATAACTGCACTGCTGTAAATTCCATCTCACCAGACAGGAAAGATTTATGAATCATGATTGCAAATTCTTGGTCATAATACTTGGAATCAACCAACTTATAGTGAACTTGAAATAATAAACAAAAATCACAGATTTATCTCTAAAAATACACAGAAATCTGAAAGAGGAAAGGCCCTCCACTAGCAGGAAAAGTGCAGAAATATTTCACATGAGATTCTTCCTCCTTTCCTTCCGTGGTGGGAGGCTTGCTTCCTTCTAGCATCATCAAACCAAAACATGAGATGAAGTAAACTTACAAGATTTTATATTAAATTTCTACCCAAAACAGGACTCCAAAGACGAGCTCACCATGTATAGAAACTCTTAACATAAATGCTCACCTATGGCAGCAGCTAATAAAAAGAAACAATAGGAAAAGAGGTTGCTTACTCTGTTGTTGTCAAGGAAGCTTGGTGCCTTCTCTAAACTTTTGTGAGATTTCTCTTTCTATTATTATTATTATTTTTTTATGAATTCACATTCATGCACAGTACCAAGTGTCCCAGTTTAGGGAGGTGTGCCTTAACCTGAAAAATGACAAAACTAAAATGGTGACAATTTTCCAGAAGTACAGGAGATAACTGCAATTGGAATTATGAAGCCAGTATGACATATAACCTTGTCTTTTTAAAAGGAATTCAGGAATTCATGATCACCAGGATCAGAATTATGAACTGAGAGAAGAAACAGCGTCCTAAAACTGAAACATAAGACCTTAAAATGCAGTTATTGTTGTGTTGGATTGTAGGGGACATGCTCACTTTATACCTTGTATCTGTTTGGTTGCTTAGCTTTCTCTTCTGATTATTGATTGGATCCGTTTGGTTATTAGTAGCCTTGCCTTTAGCTGTTTGAAAACATGTATGAACTATTAATCCTCAGTACTCTCCCTTTCTATTTGAAATATCTCAATGAAAGTAAGAATTTGGATATATCTTTTACTGATGAGATTGAAGCTATAACTAGGAATGATCATCATTTAAGAGCATTACTTTTGAATATTATAAGATCATCATTTAAGAACATTACTTTTGAATTTTATAAGCTTTTTGAAGTAGAATTGACTGCATTTGTTGGTTTTCAAAGGATAACTACTGTATGGAGGATTCATTGAAAAATTTCTCTAGACCATCAAAAAGTTTCTTTAAACCTCGAAAAGATCAAAATAATTCAGCAAATGATCACAACCCACCTTTATTCATAAGGGTAATGTTCTCTTACAACATATTTTCCACCGTGATGCTGATGTTGATCATGTTCATTAAGCATTGAATTTAAATATAATTTTACATAATTTCCCTTTAACTTCGATGGGTAGACAGAATGATTTCCATGGAAACTGAGAAACCGACTTCGAGAGCAAGAATCTTAAGGTAGTTTTCGTCCAAGAAAATGAGGCTTTTGGGATTGTTTCCACAATTTGTTGACTTTCAAAGACAAGTAGCTTCACATCAAGAGATTAATCACAGAGTTTCTCCACCAAAATCTTCAGTTTCATGAGATGGCATTCACTGGAATTACTGCATCGTACACTCGTTCTGTAGCCATCTTCGCCTAAAACAAGGGATAAATGCATCAGAAATATCAAATTTCAAGGGAATGAAGGAAAGTAGAGATTTGAGTTTAGAGTTGTACTTCTTGGTCCCAGTTAGTGCGGATGGTAATGATAGCAAGAGAAACTGTTTGGACAGCAAGTGCACAGATGATGCCTAACCACAGCCCCTGTTAAGGAACGTTTTCAAGAGAAAAAGGTTAAAAAATGGATCAGTGGCAATTATAGGAAATGAAGTAAAATAGCGAGAATGAAGGTGGAGATCACTGTGATTATCATTTTTACCTTTCCGCCAACCTGCAAGACAAAAGCAAGCAAGACTGCAGATGGGATTCCCACAAGATAATATGATCCAAGATTGACATATGCACCAATTTTCTGCCAACCACATCCTCTAGCAATGCCTGCATTTTATTTAAGCAAAATAAAATTACTTTCTGCAAGTAAAATGTGTCTGGTTAGATCACATAGGATAAAAAAAATATCGTACAGACAGGAGGATCAAGTTATCTGCGACTGTAGAAATATAATCCCAAGTCTAATATTAACAAAACAAAGAACAGCGAGATTTAGCAATTTACCCATGTCAAAGGAGACTGGCAGACAGGTTAAATTCATAGGATTTCATACTATTTATCAAGGTTTACCAAAAAAAAATCTAATATTCTGTAAAGAACTTGCTGACTGGTTTTCTGCCAGAAAATAGAGTTTCAAAAAGATGATGTTTGATTTCTTAGAAACCAAATCGACACGAGTGGTGCTTTTTGGACAAGTCCTCTTTCCTTTCCATTTCATGTCTTAATACCCAACTAGAAAGTGTCGTTTTTAGACCACTTGATTTGGAAGTTGATTTTAATGATAGGGGCCAATCACAACCACAACAAGCTAGCTACTGGCCAAAAAGATAACACTGTAAACTATCATGGTTGTTGGCACATGGTACTAAATTCAAACTATGATGGTCACCCATCAATGATTTCAAATTTCTCATGAGTTTTTAAAGTGTTATCCAGTTAGATTGGTGATAATACATGGAAGCTGTGAGATTAATGTAAATGCATGCAAGTTGATTCAATCAGTCATGAATATCAAAGAAACGAGAACTAGTTACAGTAAGAGAATTCAATCATTGAATTAGAACTTGGACTCTCAATAATTGAATGCTAGCAGAAGGGTGTCTAACTCACAATCAATGGATTCCACCTCTACAATTTTCGATCCAAGGCTAGCTCGAGTCAGAGAAGAAAAATATACGATTGTACAAGAACTACAAAATAAGAACCTGATAGAACACATTGAAGTCCATCAAGAAAACTGGACACTGCAATTAGGGGAACTATGTCCGCTACATATTTGACCACTTCTTGTTCGTTGCTATAAGCATAACCCCACACATATCTTATAAGAATCAAGACAGTCCCAAGCAATAGCCCCTCGATAATGGCTATTATCATAACTACACATGCTGCTAGCTTTGCTGCTGCAGGACGACCAGCTCCTAGTTCATTTGAAACTCGAGTGCTTACAAAATACAGTAGAAACATAGAAATCTCAGTTACAAATATATGCTATCTACTCTTAAAAGAAATGCAAGGTTCTCAGTTACCCAATTCAGGAAAAATGGAGAAAGACATGAAAATGATCACTTTTAAGTTATTGGTAGAGAAAATGGAGATTCTTCTGCGAAACAGTGGCAAATTTACCTAGCAGCAGCACTCAGGCCCATTGGGATCATCCAAACGGTTAAATCTGTATTAAGGCTGGTAATGAAATGTGATGGTTAAGCTAGAGGTGGTTAGATAAAGGAAGAAAACGAGCTTGCTCTTGAAGAACTGATGTATCTAGTTTATACCTGATAGAAAGCACTGATGTCTCTAGTTTTGGATTTGGTAGAAGTCCAGACAGAAGAACCATCATCTCGAATGACCACAATTCCAGACTGTTGAAAATCTTTATGAACATTTTTAGAGAACCGCATCTTTGTGATTATGATAAAAGGAGAAACAGTAAAAGTGAATTACCAAACCATGACAGTTGAAGGGATTGCAAGTTTAAGAAAATATGGGACGTTGTGGAAAGCCAGCCCTGAAAAGCCAGTCCAAGACTTCGAACATGAAGAAGAAAGCTTAACATAAAGTATCAATATCAATGCATTGATCCAATAAGAAATGGAGTTTGCCACAGCAGCTCCTCGAGTTCCAAGCCCAGCTTTGAATACCATAACCCAACAGAGGGGGATGTGAAGCAAAGCTGCTATTCCAGAACTCATCATCATTGGGAAAACAACATTTTGGGTCTGTAAGAATCTGTTCAGGCATTGAACAAGACCATGTGCAAAAAGGCATGGTATCAAGCATTTAGCATATTTCCCAGCTTCTACTGAAATTTGAGCATCTTGGCCAAGTAATTTCAGGATTTCCCCTGTGTTAGCCCAAATGAATGCAAGAGGAATGCTCACAAGTAAAAGAACAATAATTGCTCTTTCCATATGGATACCCAACATATGATACTGCTTTGCTCCATAAGATTGGCCACAAAACGTATCCAGAGCACTAGCCAGCCCCATCTAGACATGTATTCAAATTGAGACCAGTTGAGGCATCATTCTCAATAAAACCGTGATTTATTGAGTACATCTGTTATATATGAGACATCATGGATAGAAAACAAAATTGCAGAATCCAAAACCAATAAATACACAACCTCTTTGTTCGCTTTGTGATGCTAAGTAAAAACGAATAATCGTCTTCTGGAATAAGACAGACCACCGACTTGTGAATGTTGAAATAATTATATTAAACTATGGCATCGACACAATATTTATGGATATTGAATTGTTAGAATTGAGAATATAAACGAGTAAGATCTTCCTCAACTAAACACACCAGAGTTTTAAATTCACAGCATTTCAACGATCAGAGTAAGATCTTCCTCAACTAAACACACTAGAGTTCTATGTTTAGCGTATTAGAGACCATAATCCTTACATCCTATTTATAAACTCTTCACCGATCCAAGAAAGAGTTACTGAAAATCCACTTAATAAAACTAAATACTCCATAATAGTTTATGGAACTATTTAATTATAAGTTACTTTAATTAGTCAAAAAATATAACTATACCAATATGTTGTCCACATATAGTTTATCAGAATAAAATTGATTAAATAATCTAGCAAATGTAGTCCTCCATAAAAAGTTTGAAGGTAGATAAGTAAAGACCAATGGTTCAATCTCCCATTCTACTTAGAACGGAAGAAAAAAAAAATGTACATAGCAACCGCAAGGAGATATAAATTTCCCAAGAAACAAACAGAAACCCAACTCACCAAGACGGTGAAACCAGTCACCGCTGTAAAAGAAACAGCCATGGAAGCACCGGAGAGAGGCAATTCGCCGAGATGACCCACAAACATGATGGAAATCATCTGCAAACAGTATTGGAGAAGACTGACCGACATTAGAGGTCCTGCTAGCCATAGCTGCTTCTTTACTTCCTCAGCTATCAGTTTGCTTCTGATATTCTCATAATTTATTTGTCTCTCGTCTTTCGAATTCACTTCATCTTCAGATGTGTGAATAAGGGGTGAGTTCAATGACGAGTTCTGATCTTCCTCCTCCATCTGATGCTCTGCTCACAGGCAAGAAGAGAGCAGGGGAGGTGAAGATGAAGGTTCCATATAAATTATATATAAAATAGGACAATTGTTGCCGTTGACGCCTGTTTTGCCTTTTCACTCCTTAAATATGCTTTTAAATTCTCAACCACAATATCTTTGGGTTTTAGCTTAAATTCTTGGATCTCTATGACTCTGGTCTAGTCGGGTACTCCCCCAAATCATAGATACTTCTATTTATAGTCTTCGAGAGGTCGAGAGGTTCTTTCTGAGTTCTTGGGACTTGGATACAATTCTGTATGTGATTTGACTTCTCACCTTAGACTTCAGTTAGATTGTGACTTGGGCCCAATCAATTTAATCGACCTCAGCCCAATTTACAATTTTTGTGCCCAAAATCAATCGTGTGCTTAATTGCCCTTCAACTTGATCTTTTAATTTGTCATTTTGGGTTATTTAGATTGAGGGTGGTTTTAAAAGTTAATTGGGAAAAATAGATGGTTTTGAACTTATTTAATGAAAAGGGGTGGTTTTTTTGTCTCCATCCCAATGCGTCTCTTGAAGATATGTACTCTGAAATATTTTATTATTTCTTTTTTAGTCCTGTACGTTGCATTTAAAAAAATAATAATTAAATCGGTCCTTCAGGAATATTTTATTTAGTTTCTTTCCCCTGTACGCCGCATTAATCGCACACAATCACTTAGTAAACTATGCGATCGTTTAGTAATTATACACGATCGCACATAATCGCTTAGTAAATTATCCACGATCGTTTAGTAATTATACACGATCGCACACAATCGTTTAGTAATTTACTATGCGATCATTTAGTAAATATACACAATCTCTTAGTAAACTATGCGATCGTTTAGTAATTATAACGATTGCACACAATCACTTAGTAAATAATCCACGATCGTTTAGTAATTATACACAATCGCACACAATCATTTAGTAAATTACTATGCGATCATTTAGTAATTATACACGATCGTTCAATGCGTCATTCGGGAATATTGTATTTAGTAAAATACTATGCGATCGTTTAGTAAATTATACACGATCGCACACAATCACTTAGTAATTTATACACGATCCCTTATTAGATTATATACGATCGCTTAGTAAATTATACACGATCGCTTAGTAATTTATACACAATCGTTTAGTAATTTTAGTACAAATTTATTTAAATGATGGCTTAGTTATTTATTTGCTTAGTTAATGTACAAGACCAATTGTATTCTACAAATTTAGCACAAATTTATCTAAACGAAAACTAAACGATAGCGTAACAGTTAGATAAACGATCGCTTAGTATTATCTAAACGATCACTTAACAAAACCTAAGCGATTGCTTAGTTTTAGCCAAACGATCACTTTATAAATTAGTAGACGATCGCGTAATGGATATCTAAATGATCGCTTAGTATTATCTAAATGATCAATTAACAAAACCTAAACGATCTCTTAGTATTATCTAAACGATCAAATAACAGAACCTAAGCGATTGTTTTATAAATTAGTACACGATCGCATAATGGATATCTAAATGATTGCTAACAGTTAGCTAAACGACCACTCAATATTAGCTAAACGATCACTTAGTATTATCTAAACGATTGCTTATTATTAGCCAAACGATCGCATAATGGATATTGAAACAATCGCATAATAGTTAGCTAAACAATCGCTTAGTATTCTCTAAATGATTGCTTAACAAAACCTAAACAATCGCTTAGTATTCTCTAAATGATTGCTTAACAAAACCTAAACAATCGCTTAGTATTAGTCCCATACGCCGCATTTAAAAAAAACATTAAATTGGTCACGCGTACGTCAGAGTGAGTTAACTCACTCTGGCGCGCCGCGGGCAGATTGCGTCTATTGAACAGACGCATTCTGACCATTCTGACCAAATTTGGCGTTTTCCCCCCGTTTTAGCATAAAAAAATCCCACATTTTACCTTCATTCCCACCGTTTTCATCTTCTCATTTCACAAATTTCTCTTCCTTTACCAATATCATCTCCTTTTCACAGATTTCATCCTCCTTCACCGATTTCATCTTCCCCTTCACCGAAACCTTCATTTCATATTCCCCTTCATCACTGAAGCCCTCATTTCATCTTCGCCCAAAATAAAATTTCCTTCATTTCTTCCACATTCTTCATTTATTTTCAAATACCGATCATTTTCTACCTTCATTTGTTTTAGTGTAGTATTTTATTTGTTAAGTCGATATATTTTTGTTTTTTTAACTTTGAATTAAATTTTTGATAATTTTTACTTATTTTTTTAATGTTTATTTTGTTAATAGTGGATATTATTCAAAGTTTTTCTGGTAAGTTGGAATATTTGGTAAGGTGCAAAATTTTTTTTGGTAGTGTGTAATATTTTTCTTTTAATAAGTTGATATATATTTTTTATAGTGAGCAATATCTATAAGTATGTTGATATATTTAATAAGTCGATATATTCTCGGTTGTTACTTTTCTAGTTGGTATTTGATTGATATTTAGATTTTTTAAATATTACATCATAGTCTCAAATTATTTATGTTTAAACATATAAAAAAATCATTAATAAAAAGAAATTTAACGTTCTTAATGGAAAAAGAAATAAATCTAAAAATAGGTTGAAAGAAAATTTTAACAAATTCTAAAAATAGGTATTTAAATATATTCTTGATGGAAAATAAACAAAATTTTTTAAATGTAGAATTTATATTTAAATCTTTTTTTATTTTGCCAAAATTTTAAAATTTATTAGTAGTTTTTAATATAAAATTAAGAATATGTGGAGAAAAGAATAGTGATATTATTTTTTAAAAAATATTATATGTAAAAATAATGGTTTTTTTATACTTTTAGTAAAAATAATCTAACAAAAAATTTTAAAAATAAAAAATTATCCTTAATTCATGTTAATAGTTAAGAGTTTAGAAACATAAAAAAAGTCATTAATAAAAATAATATAATATATTCTTAATGGTTATTAATGTAAAATTATTAATATGTTCCTAATGTATATTATTTTAGAAAAAAAAATATTACATAAATATCCATAATTTTGTATTGACTTTTTTTTTTGATACAATGTTTCTGAGAAAATTCTACAATAAAGTCATTTAAAAGGTATGTATATAGTTATTTACCCATTATTTGGAATGATGTATTCATTATTGAATATTGAATGTTAATGTTATTATTAGTAATATTGTATTGTTGTAAATTTTTTGATGATTAAAGAACAAAGTTTCATGTCAATATAAAAGAATATTTATTAATGATTTATGGTCAAATGATAATGCATGTCTTAATATTTTGTTTGTTTATTAAAAAAAAAAACATTCATTTATTTGTACATATTAAAAAAAAAAAATAGTAATGACACATTAATGTTGTTGGCCTAATATATATACTTACAAATATTATGATAAATATCATATTGCATTTGTCAAACTGCTATGGATGTTGTGGAATTTTTATGTTATATGTACTGAAACATTGTTAATGAGCCAAAAAGGATAGAATATGATAGGCAACCATCTCTTCTTATAAACATGCATCGTCAAGTTGACTTCAACACATTAATCGATGGATTATGTGATGCATTATCCATAAATAGAGATGATGAGGTAGAAGTAATATTTAGATATGGTAATTATGTAACGGGATCTACTTTCTATATCCCCATCTCATTACGAAGTGAGACTGATGTACGGTTCATGATGAGCAATGCTCCATACCCTCCAAATAGAGTTGAACTGTATATATCCTAACCCAGTGTCCCAAGTCCAGCATCAACGAGAGAAGAAGTTGAAACTACTATTCAGTTGGAAAGCCATGTTGTGGAGGATGAGCAATGTGATCTAACTATTGCCACAAACGGCGAATAAGTTGAAATAGACGATGATGATATCGATCTAGATGAACTACCTGCTCAATTTTATGGCGTACATGAAGTCCCCGAAACATTTACTGAGATAGACCTGAATGAGATGACCATTGAACCCGATTCGACAACAGGGGATGACAGTAATATGGGGTCTGATTCACTGCTTAAGAGGATGATATTCAATTCCAAATTGGATTTAAAAAATGCAGTGAAAAACTATTCAATCATTTGACATCAAAATTTTGAAGTTATTGAGTCGAAGAAAACAACATGGGATGTCAGGTATAAGAGATATGGCAATGAGTGCACGTGGAGACTTCGCGCTGTTTGCCGTAAAAAACACGGTAAATTTGAAATCACCCAGTACAATGGCCCGCATTCTTGTATGTATGCAAGACTGAGTCAGGATCACAATCAATTGGACTCAGATCTAATTGCATCTGAGGTAAGTAGCATAGTGAAAAAAAATCCGTCAGTTGACATCAAAACATTACAAGATATTATCTTGAAACTGTATGGTTATTCCACCAGTTACTGGAAAGTGTAGGACGGAAGAAGAAAGGCAATTGCGAAGATATTTAGAGATTGGATCGAATCGTACTATTTGCTGCCCAAATGGATGAATATCTTGCAAATCACAAACCCCGGTACAGTCATCCATTGGAGGCTAAATGAGGTGGATCATGATGAAAGGTTTGTAATGTTCAGTAGCGTGTTTTGGTTGTTTGGACCTGTTATCGAGGCTTTCAAGCATTGTAGGTTGCTACTTCAAATTGACGAAACCCATTTGTATGGGAAGTATGAAGGAACATTGTTAATAGCTACCTCAGTAGATGCAAATGGTCACGTCTATCCGGTTGCATATGCCATTGTATCGGATGAAAGTGCTGACTCGTGGGGCTGGTTTCTGAGGAATTTATAGGATCATGTGGTACATAGAAGGGAGGGAATGTGTCTAATTTCAAATAAACATAGAGGCATTATATCTGCAGTTAGAAATCCTAGCAACGATTGGGTTGAAGTACACCACAGATTTTGCTTGCGACATGGGAGTAATTTTACAACAAGTTCAAGAATAGTTTATTGAAGAGTCTGGTGTATAGTGCAAGATCAAAAATTTCAAGTTTGGAAGTTTAATGACCGTATGACCGAACTTCAAACAACAAATCCTAATTGCTTACGATATTTTTACTTTCATAGATCCTAAGCAGTGGACAGGCACATGATGGTGGTTATCGTTATGGATGGCTATTACCACGATGTGGCCGAAAGTACAAATGTTGTTCTGAAAGGAGCCAGAAAGCTACCGATCACTGCACTAGTCCAAGCAACATTCTACCAAACTATTGCTTATTTCGCCGCTCGTTGTGTAAAAATAGAGACTACCCTTGAATCGGAGAGTGTTTGACGAGGTAAATTATTCACATCTTAGTTACCCACGTTTTTATACTAACTATCGAGGTATTCTAAGTAATTGTCGTATTTGTCATAGGTATGCGGTAAAGAAACTAAGTCACTGGGAGCAACGTGCAACCAAACATTCCGTCAACATATTTGACCATCGAACAGGATTGTGTGAAGTCACCATCTCAATCAACCCAATAATAGTAAAGGGTGGAAACATACACCGAATAAAGTTAAGTGAAAGAACATACACATGCAATAAGTGGTAGAGTTTTGGAATCCCCTGTTCTCACACTATGACTGCGTGTAAGACCATTGGGGTAGACTACTTTCACTACATTGAAGACTATTACAAAATTCCCATTTATCTAGCATATTATTCATCCTAGTTTGAGCCCATCCTTGATAAAAAAATGTTGGCCTGATCCTAACTTCCCAACTATTTATCCAGACAAATCACGAGTTAGTAAGGTTGGAAGACCGTGTACTTTTTGCACGCAAAATGAGATGGATTGATGATAACGGACAGAAATGCATGTTATTACAGTGCTAAGTTATTAAACAATGCAGATTTGAGATGATAAAAATATACAAGATTGCGTCCAAAAGCGTTAAGTTTACAATATTGCAGTCGCATGCGTCCATCGCATTAAAACAGTTAACTTATGTATTTTTGTGCAGAATATGATTTGACGCAAGACAGAAAATGCGATCCAAAGAAATCAACGGCCAAGCGCATCAAAAGATTGCGTTACCACAAGGTTATGTGGTCATTTGCGCTCGCAAATATCTGCTAAAAAAGGTTGTTGTATAGAGCAGCGCAACTTGGTGGGCACATCTGGGTGAAAAGCATAATAAATCACGATGGGATAGAAAGTTGATGACGGTCGATTCCGAATTAAGTTGACAAGCCGTTAACGATCTACTGTAGCAAGTACACTCAAATTTTCGGTGACAAATATTCAGCGCATCAGACAGAGAATTAATGTTATCCCATCAGTGCAATCATAAGAGAGAAGAAGCCTTTCACCCCAAAGCTCTATAAATACTAGAGGCCACCTTCAGTGAAGAAGTTCGACAGTTAGAGAATTTTTCCCTTAATTAGAAGTAGCCTTGTTCTTAGTTTTTCTTTTATTTAGAAAGCCGAAGTGTGGGAAGTGAGATTGTACCAAGAGATCGTTCTAGTGAACTTGGAAGAGTGCCGGAAGCATCGACATCAGAGAGAGGGCCAAAGCAGGAACATTTTTTTAGCAGAATAGAGTTAACAGTGTAAAAGCCTTGGGAAGCAAGGAGTAATCGAATGTAGGGACAACCCAAACAAACTCCTTAATGAGAATAAACATGTCATTAATCCCTAAATTAACTAAGCTCATTATAAGGACAATTTACTTAGTTACTTAGAATTACGTTCTTGGATTGATTAAGACATTAAGCAAGAATGACCAATTTTATCCTAATATATTTTCATTCTGTAGGTTTTGTTATTAATTAGGTGATCTTAGATAGCCTAGATATCATGCTATAATTCGAACTAAAACCTATTACTATTAGATTGAACATGCCTTTGAAGGAAATCAAATCAGAGATTTCCATGAGCAGCGGAAGTGATCGTTCCAAATTTCAATCTGATTGAACACAAAACAATTACATTCTCAAGCAGAAACATACAAGTTATGCATCAATAGAAACTACAACATGCTTTAATAGAATCAAGGGATAGAGTATGCGTACCTTTGAAGAACCATTCTTCAAGTATCCCTAGAACGAAGTCCAATGCATCTACAAACAACACACAAACGTAATGAACATACTGCAACCAACAACACGAACACAACGAACACAGCCTCCACGAACCCAATCGAGTCTCACTCAATTCACGAACTGAGTAAAAACACTACCATAAGTGTTACCTTGGTATTCTCGGTGTGAGAATTCAAGAGTAGTGGGCTATGTATGACCTTGGCTTGAGAAAGAGACTGGAGGTCTACGATCAAGTAGACGATCAAGAAAGTGGGAGATAAGAAGCTAGTCTATCGCATAGACGATGTGCTCGATCATTTAGTAAATGAAGCCTATCGTATATACTTTGCTACTCAATCGTGTAGCAACGATCAGTTGAATGACTATCGTATAGTCAATTCTACACGATCGTTTAGTCTCTGTCAATGCTATCTCTTAGTAAAACTCTTTTACTTGATAGTGTTGGGGATGGTGCCCTAAACTCTCGTTGGGTTCTATAGTTTGTAAACATTGTATTGAACAAATGCTTGTGATGTAATAATATATGATATTTTCTTCACTATTGTCTATGGAACATTGGATGTTTTAATTGCTTTACCACAAACCAATAAACTAAGATCCCTGATTGTCGTTGTAACTTAAGCATGTATGTGGAGACATACAGATGGATCATGTTTTAAGAGATAACCAAAATGGTCTATAGTATATGGATATAGGAGGGAAACCTTATCCTGGTAACGCTACAGATGCGGCCCGCTTTGTAGAATAGTTACAAGTGTTGTGACTTGCTACAGATGGTCTGATCCTAATCATTCATGTGGAGACATGTAAGTGAGGGCATCCTATATAAAGGAGTTTGTATAAAACTGGACCACGAAGTGTTATACAGTCTTGTTATATAACACCGTTCATGACAAGACTTCAACTTCACATAGGATGAGCAATAGATAACATGACCTCAATCCTGAGTGAGTTGTGGGAACTCCCTGCCTTTGAGGGGCGGTTCTTTTGATTTGCATGGGTACAAGTGGCCAGATTGTCGACTCAAACCTACCACTTTGGGGATTCGTCTGATTGAGCTGGAACTTAGCTACACAAAATGGAATTTACTCCTTCCCGAACCAGGTAAGTAGATAGATTGCTCTCTTAAAGGCTGATTCCGGGGCTTGAACGATGTGGCGCCACACATCTTCTCATGGCCTGAGAGGTGTCCACACATAGTAGGATTATGTTGTATTGTTCATTAGAGGGATCAGTGGTACTTAAGGAGTTAGATGTAATTACAGGGGAAAAACAGTAAATTGGCTCAGCTGTACTTACGAGTATCTGTAAAGGGTTATCGTACGATTAATTGGTTATATCCGATGGATACAGAAATATATCTGTGGTGAGAAGAGTGCAACGGTCGGTTTTTAGTGGAATGCTTGGTAGTCAGCAGATGATGGATCTTGTGGCTAAAGAGTTTAGTCAGTTGTGTTCACATACCGTTAAAGCTTCGAGCCATAGGTCCATATGGTCTCATTGGTAACTCAATGAATTCAAGTTGAGAATCAGTTTTTGGGTCAGTTTGAAGTGTTCAAATTGACAAGAGAAAGTTCGATTATATATGATATGATTGAACTAGTCAACTATATATGATATAGTTGACATGATGTATGAGATACATTAATTGGAGGAAAATGATATAAATATGATTTATATCTAGTAGATGAGAAAAGGACTATGGTTTATATGTTGCATTTGATGTGATATTAAACTATAGGTAATAAATATAATATGATTATATTTATTTTTTTAATTTAACAATTATGGGATAATTGTTTGCAGTATTTTTTCCGTAACTGAATGAGATAGTGAGAGGTTGCATTCAGTTTTCGTAACTGAAGGATAAAATGAAAATGGTTTTCATTTTGCAAGAGATTAGATATTCACTCACTGATTGAGTACAATGCCTATTGCCTAGCAAATCGAGAACATACATAACTCCTCAAAGTTTACTAAACGATCGTGTACACGTGCGCATTTCCTAAACGATCGCATAGAATTACCTAAACAATTGTCTAGCTTTTTCTAAGCGATCGCGCACCCGAGCGTTTTACTAAATGATCGTCTATACGATCAGTCCTAGTTTACTACACAATCATGTACCTTTACCTAAACAATCAAGCATCCGTCTATAAGATAAACTTCCGATATCTCCCACTTGCTTGGTCGTGGTAAATGATCATTCCTTCCTTCTTCCCTCTACCAAATCCAACAGAGCCCACACCTCCCAGATTCTCACTCTGAGAATACCGAGGTTTCTGAGTGGTGGTGTCCTCTCTTGTTACCTTGTTTGTGAGGAGTCCGTTCGTGGGTAGATGACAGCGAGATTTGGTGGACGATTTCATGGACGATCTCAACGACAACGAGATTTGCTTCCTTTGACGAGAGCGAGATTTCTACGAAGAAGAGTTCTTCAACTGGTATGTAACTTGTTTCTTTGTTGTTAAAAGTTCAAAGCATGCTGTAATTTATTGTTAATGCATAACTAGTATATTTGATTGTGAATGCGGTATTTTTGTCACTATGAGTTTGGAACGATCTTGCTTCCGCTCAGAGGTACTCTTTGATAAGAGTTCCTTCAGATAGCTTGTCACCGTGAGTACTTTCTGAATGAAGCAACTTCTACTAATTAGGAAAATAATTTTCCTTTTATCTCACGAGTACAATAAAACTTCCAATAACCTCCCACTCAATCGGTTATTAGAGAAAAGAATTAATTACCATATAATTAATATATTATAAATAAATATGATAACCAACTTATCATATTATATTTATAACCTATAATTTTAATATTTCATCTCATGAAACAAATAAACCATAGTTCTTTTTCTATTTTATGGTACTTAATGTAAATCATATTTACATTAATTCCTCCAAATAATGTATCTAATACATCACACCAATTATATCATATATAATTGTATTTCCTCTTGTTAATTTGAACACTTCAAACTAACCCCAAAATCTGATTCTCAACTTGAACTCATTGAGGTACCAAGGGGACCTTATGGACCTGTAGCTTGAAGCTCTAATGGTACGTGAATAACTGACTAAACTTTTTAGTCATGAGATCTACCATTCGTTAACTATCGGGCACTCCACTAAAGATCGGCAGTTGCACTCTTCTCACTACAGATATATTTCTGTGTCCATATTAACCAATCAACAGTGCGATAACTCTTCACAAATCGCTCGTAAGTACAGTTGGGCCAATCTACTGTTTTTCCCCTATAGGTACATCCAATCCCTTAAGTACCACTGATTCCTCTAATGAACAATAAGTTATAGTCTTACTATGGCTGGGTCCTCTCTTCCAAAGAGAGGGTGTGGCCATTATGTTCAAGACCCGAAATTAGCCTTTAAGGGAGCGATTTATCTACTTACCTCTACTTCGGGGAATGAGTGAATTCCATCTTGTGTAACTGAGTTCCCAGTTCCCCAAAAAGGTATGCTTGTTGAGTTGGCAATCTGGACATTCTTACCCATACTAATCAAAGAACTGCCCTCATGGGTAGGAGTTCCCAAAACACTCAGGATTAAGATCATATCACCTATGATCGTTTTATTGAGATGTAAGTCTCAATTAACAACGGCTTATATAAAGAGACTAATCATCTCGTGGTCCGGTCTTATACAAATTCTTTGTATAGGACACCCCTGCTCGCATGTCACAACACTTATAAACATCTACAAAGTGGGTCGTATCCGTAGTGTTACCAGGATAAGGTATCCCTCCTTTATCATTATACTACAGATCATTTAGGTTATTACTTAAGGCATGATCCACTTGTATGTATCACATATATGCTTAAGGTTACATATAATAACCAGGGATCTTAGTTTATTGGATATGAGTAAATGCAAATAAAATAACATTTATTTTATTTATAAACAATGTGTACAAATTGTTTACAAACTATGAGACTCCGGGAGAATTAGGACACCAATCCCAATAACCTTCAATGCAATTACGGACATAAAAAACACACATAGTAAAGACAAACATACAAGAAATTGAGTCGTTAGTTCATGTCATACCCCCTCCTAGGTTTCACCTCTTACCCAAAAGCAGGCGTGAAGACAATAGATATTGCTCTCATGACATCCATTGGCCACTCTTACTAGTATCCTTTAAAACAATTAATTTCGCAGTGGAAAACTTAATGAAATAAATGAAATTGTAACTTTGTTTAGGAAACAAGTTTACACGTTTTAAACTATGTTTTACAACAGTAGCCTCATCCCGACTACAAACTTTACTCTAGTAATTATTCTATCTTGTGGCAGACCTCGACCACTTCTTGCAACCCGGACTCTTCTTCTACCTGCAAGGAAAACATAAAAATAAAGCATGAGCTTTAAATCCCAGTGAATGGAATCATAATTCTATAAGTCTATTTCAACTTATAAACATCATAACATGAGGTTACTACGCAAACCTCCATCTTGAATGAAGCTTTTCACAAACCTACATATTCACACGGTAAATAGTTAACATTTCATATTTATAACATTCATAAACTTATGTGCACATAATTCTCCCTCTCATGGACTCAGAAGCTAGGCCATTCGGCCCTCTGACCATCTCATGCAAGGTTCCTCCCACAGGCTCAGGAACTAGACTTCTCGGTCCCCTGACCATCCTGTGAGATTCTATCTCAGGCTTAGGAGTTAGGTTCGTTGACCCCCTGACTATCCCAATCCCATGCTCTNGAACTAGACTTCTTGGTCCTCTGACCATCCTATGCTATTCTATCTCGGGCTTAAAAGCTAGGTTCGTTGACCCCCTGACTATCCCAATCCCATGCTCTCCTCATGGTAACAAACATTCATTCATAACAATAGCATATTAATTTAGAATATGCTAAAAGACTAAAATAAGAAACCACTCACAGTGATCTGTTGGGATTGCTCTTCCTTCCTAGTTCCCCGGTTTCCCTTGGCCTCCTGTTGAATCCTATTTCAGATTCATTTTGGAGCTTAGTTTTCTCATCATTTAGAATCATATCTCAAGATATTTCCTTCTACAAATATGTTAAGAAATGTCTTAACTAGCTTATCTTAAAGTTTGGCCCTGAGATTCACTCTTAAGAGTTCGAAGTCTCAAGTTTTCTCTATTTGGCTCGACTGTCTCCTTACTGGTGAGCATTTCTTGGTTCCCTTTAAATTTGATAGCCTTAACCTTAGAATTTTCTCATAGCAGCCCTCATACTAAAACTACATTCAATTTAAAAGCTTTTGGTCTAAGAATCACTTGATTTGCACGAGTAGTTTGGAAGAACTCCTCGTTTGAACCTAGCACTGTCGTCTGTCCGTACAGTCTGCACCGCCCAGCGTCCTTGCTTTGATCAACGCACGGATCAACACACTTTTCCTTTGTTCAATGCAAGGTTTCCTCTTAATTACTCTCAACTACTCCTCTTAGGTGATCTCTCGAAATGGAAACGTTTTTTATGAATTGAAGTGAAGCCCCTTGCCCTATTTATAGACGTTCATCCTTCACCTTGTCTTGACACCTCCAGCTTGCAGCATGCCCAGGCGTTCCCTTTTTAAGCTGCCAACGCCCAATCTTGCCACCACCAGCTTGAAGTGTCTGCCTCTTTTTCCTCCAGCTCAACCTAACTGATTTGCATGCCTTCTCCTTCGCCCAACTCAAATTGCATGGTCTTCAGGCATCCCCTTTGATTGCCATATGTCTAGTTAGTTCTTTTCAGCCCACAGCTCTCATATATCCTTGGCTCGTAGTACATCGTATAGCTCGGCCGTTACCGCATGACTTATCGTTTAGTAAACTCTCGCTGTCACTCATTACCAACGATCTTGCTGTCACTCATCATGTAACATCTACCCATCGCATAGCAACTACGCCTCATTGCATAGCTCCATCGTCTAGTGATTTCTCGCTGTCACTAATCACCTAACAATCTCGCTATCGCTCATCATTCAGCGCATAGCCTATCGCATAGCTCATTGTTTAGTGATCTCTCACTGTCACTTATCACTTAACAATTTCTCTGTCGCTCATCGCATACCTCTCGCTGTTAAGGATTTCGTTGTCGCTCATCATGTAGCACTGATGCCTATCGTCTAACGCCCATCGTCTAGCGCGTCCGCTTATCGTGTAGCGCCATAGTCTAGCGTCTGCGTCTATCGCGCAACGCCCATCGTCTAATGCTTCACCTATCGTGTAGCGCCATCGTCTAACGCTTGCGTCTATCGTCTAGCTCTTGTACCTAACGCATCGTCTAGTGTCTACCCTTATCGTCTAGTGCCCGAGCTCATCGTTTAGCACTATCATCTAGTGCTATCGTCTAGCGCTTATATTGATCGTGCAGTGCTATCGCCTATCCTATAGTGCTATCGTCTAATGCATCGTTTAGTGTCGCCTGTAGCTACACGATTGTCCATGCACACAACACTTCAACCGACTCTGTCGCATGTAAGCTAAGCTCCAACATTTGGTTGTTGCATGCCTTGCCCAATGCCTGGCTTATCTTCACTCGGCCACATTTGGCTTTCTGGGCTTAATAACTTCTAAAACCTTAGCCTCATTAGGTGCCCCATGCGTTAATGTTAACACCAAACACATGGTTTTCTTTTCACTTCACACTTAGCCAAATTTCACTAATTACAGCTCAACTCAAAGTTACTCAACAAACTTATTCAAACACTTAGAATTTTCCTTTCCTTCAACATAGGATTTAACTTATACTTAGTTAATTCCTTTAATTACTTGTTTAAGTAGGAAAATTGAGATCCAAGTTTCACAGTTCATCAATCCTATATGCTTGTGTTAGAATTTGAATCAAAGAATGAAAATCACAAAGAAACAGAAACATCCAATAAAAAATTCATAACAAACCTCAAAGAATTCGAGAAAATCCCTACAAACCTAAAAAACCAAAGTCGTGACCTTCAACCATTCATCACATCTAACTCACAATGCCAAGATACACAATTACAACTCAAAATGAAAGGAAATCTCATGAATTTTGGCCTGGAATGACCAAAATCGAGCAACATGCTCTCTAAGACGGCCTAACTCTCCGTCCCTTTACCTAATTTAGAAAGAACATATTTATACCATAGTCGCAATGTTGCAACGCTAAGGGTAGTGTTGCGACGCTCTTGTCGATTTAGCCCTCGAGCGTTGAGGTAGAGTTGCAACTCTGGTGCAACGCTGTGTTGCGACAAGGCGTTGGTGGCACTCTGTTTATCTTCGCAGCATTGCGACGTTGCCCTGTTTCCATGCATACTGCCTTCCAACGTCACACGAGAGCGTTAGGTGAGGGTTTCAATGCTCTGGTCATGGGTATTTTAGACTTTTCTCCTCCTTTGGAGCCCGGATGCTCAAATTACCTCTAAATTTCTTCAAATTGACCCTGTTTAACTCCAACTACTCGGTTCTACCTCTTTGGTGCTCAATACCTATAAAATAGCATAATTAACATAAAAAATTCATCAATGAGTCAAAATTAAGCTAGGAATTATAACTCTTTTTTAAAGCTAACAATGACACAAGTTATCTCTATTAGTATGTTATCAGTGATAGAAGCTATCATCAATAATCACGATATAAGTGATATTAGTAATATCGATGATAGAACTTAGGTGATATCCATATATTTATGATATCAATAATATAAAAGTCGATTCCATTTGATGAAAATCTATTATTGATAGCCACTGTTAAAAGTTGTCAGCGATAGCTACTGATAGAAGCTATATATCATTGATAGAAACTCTCATTGATATCTGTATATCAGTGATACGCCTTAGGTATATAGCAATTAAATGAATGATATTAATGATATTGGTGATATGACTTAGATAGAGATATCAGTGATAGTTACTTATAGAGCTCTCATTGATAGACTTCTATCACTTATAACTTTAAACGTTAATCTTTAAAAGTTGATAGTTTCTTTGAAAGTTGTTAATTACGTATCAAAGTCTATTATTGATAACCACTGATAACTTTAAGTGTTAATATTTCAAGTTTGATTCCAGTTGATGAAAGTGTATCAATGATAGCCACTGATAATTGATAGGTAATACTTCAAGTGTTACTATGTCATATTTCTCAAATTGAAAGTTATCATTGATAGCAGCTATCAGTGATAACTTTCAATTTGAGAAATCTGGAAGAAAAAACACAATATAGTGGGCTGCACGAGGACTTTTTAGTCATTTACCAATATGGCTATCACTGATAGCTACTATCGGTGATATCTGTTGCTAATTTGTCCTAATATGTTTATCCTATATCTTTTATATTTTAGGCATAATTGTTATTTGTGCAACCAACTCTATTTTTTAAACGAAAATTACCTTTTCAGTCTTCGAATTTTTAAGAATAAGGTATTTGGTCCCTAAAAAGTTACATTTTGAAAACTGATGAACCAAGCACACCTAACATTCAAAACTCGAAGTCTAAAAAGGTAATGTCACTTAGTTTTTTGTATTTTATCTCTGAGTAACATTTTGATCAATTTTCGTCTTTATATATCTACTTTTTAAATAGAAATGTTTATATTACAAATATAATAATTAGACTTCTAAAATTATGTCACATGGGTAAAAAGCTTTCAAATTTATACAGTTTTGATTCTAATAGATCCACGTGAACTTATTAGACATATAATTAAAAATTAGCTAATAAATTATCAAACACAAAATTAAAAGTTTATAAACATTTTAAATGTAGAGTCAAAATTTTATTTTATATATTAAACGCTTTTAAAACTTTAAGGATTTTCAATACCCAATCCTAAACATAAATATCCTTAAATTTTGTGGATTGTATCAAACTCCAAACTTATAATTGTACAACTTAAAATTCTAAACTCTCATGACCATCCATTGGAATTTTATTTTAAAATCATACATGCATAATTTTCATAAGTTTGACAACAATTTTTTTTTCCATGAAACAAATGGATGGTTGTGAATTTTCATCTTCTCAGATTCTTTTAGTTTGATCGGCTTATTTGTGAAGAATTATATCATTGTTTGAGGCTAATTTGGCAGAATTTTGGGAGAATAATAAATTTGTTAAGTGATTTTGAGTTGACTTAGTTGAATTATGAGTTTTTTTCTTTTCCACCTTTAGTTTCAAATTTTAATGTTACAAAATTTAATGTTTTAAGTTATTTATTTTATTGTTTAATTTATTTTTTATTTTTTTATTTTGAAGTTTTTAATTTTAGGGTATTAAGTTTATACTCTTAATATGCCTTTAATTTGTAAATTATTAAGTTTACACTTTGTTCCGATAAAAGTTTGAATTTCATTCTTATTTTCATTTTTCTTCACTTTGTTTAACAAACATTGAGATATTAATCTGCTTCTGCAAATATTTATTTTTTTCATCAATTTCATTTTCTCAACAGTAGTATCAAAGATACTTTGATTTCTTTTCAACGGACTTTAAAGGAATCATATAAATATAATGATAAATTACTACCGGATAATCTAAATTGATTTGCTTATGAAAGTTTAGAATTTAATTCAGTACAATTATTAGTTTAAAATTTTAATTGATACGACTCCAAAGTTTGGAGAGTATAAATTGAATTTTCTCCAAATAACTTTATTCAATATTTCCAACGCAAGCAAGAGGATATGTTTTCCCCGGGAAACAAACAGAAAACTAACTCACCAACAAGCTGAAACCAATCACCTGTTCAAAAGAAGCCTAAACAACGTAATATTCATTACCAATATTTATCCCCAAGGACAAGAACAAGACTCCAAATTGTATATTTTTCTTCTCTAATTCTCCACCTTCACTTTGCAATGCTGTGGCACCTCCACTTTTCAATATACATAGCATAAAATAGTAGAAGACAACAAACTGAAATGCTGGATATAAATATAAGTGCACAGGGTACCTCCTGAGCTTTGATTGAATGATTTCTAAACAAATGGAGACTGAGATATCAATTATTTGCCTAAGAGCCATGTTGCAAAAATGAAGCTTTCAGGCTTGCTTGACTTCCACAATTCATTGATATTCAAGAGAAAGTAGAGCTCAATCATAAAGCTCCTCCACCAAGAAACTCTAGTTTCATGAGACAATATTCCTTGGAATTGCTGCATCATAAACTCGTTCTGTAGCTTTCTTTGCCTGGAATAGCAAAAATGAATACATTAGAAACCTCAAGTTCGGGAAATAAAGCAAAGTTGAGATTTGAGTTATGAATTGTACTTCTTGGTCCCAGTTGGTGCGGATGGTAATGGTTGCAAGAGAAAATGCTTGGACTAGGAGTGCAAACATGATGCCAAACCACAGCCCCTATTAAGGATCATTTACAATAGAAAAAAAAGTTTTAAAGAAGAATTCTGGAGTAAGAATTATGTTAGATTAGATTATCCAAAATGCTTCTGTACTTTGTCGTTTGTTTCAAATTTATCCTTATTCTTTCAGAAGTTGTTACCCTTATACCTTAACCTTTCATAAGCGTTTCAAAACAACCTTCGGAGTAGAAATCTTTTAAAATTTCAGATAGAAATTGGGACTTGAAATGGTGGGGCATTGAATTAAAATGAGAATTTGGATCACACCACACCTTTTTAGATCTCAATTTTCATCTGAAAACTTAAAACTATTTCTACTCCAAGGGTAGTTTTGGATTATATATAACAGGGGAAGAGTAATACTGCAACTTTTGAAAGAATAAGGGTATTTTTAAAACAAAAGAGCTAAGTTCATGATTATTTTGTATAATTTGGCTTAAGAATGAATGACATATGATCATTCATGATTATCGTTTTTACCTTGCCACCAAAGTGAAAAACAAAAGCAAGCAGAACTGCGGATGGAATTCCCACGATATAATATGATCCAAGATTGACATATGCACCAATCTTTTGCCACCCACATCCCCTAGCAATGCCTGCATTGTTTTTATGCACAAACAAGTAAAATGTGCCTGGTTAGACCACAAGGGTAAAAATATCTTCATGGAAACACCAAGTCAAGTAATAACAGGCGGTATACATGCAATCCCAAGTCTAACATTAACACAAAGCAGAGATTTAGCAGTAACCATGACAAAAGAGAGAGATTAAATTCATTTGGCTGCGTACCTATTTACCAAAATATGCATTAAAAGGTCTGATATCCTGTGAGTACTCCTTTGTAAATTTTTTATAATCCAACTCAACACAAGTGGTACTTTTTGTGTATGTTTTAATGGGAATACGCATCTCATCTTACTGCCTGACCAGAAAATGTCATCTAGACAACTTGTCTGTAGATTTTGGAATAGATGTTAATGGTAGAGACTAATCACAATCATTATGGATTGCATAATTATCAAAAGGGTAAATTTTAAACTCTAATGTCCATCAGGTAATGTTGGTTCAACTTCGACTTCAATTTTCATTCCAAGGCTAGTTGAAGTCGAATGAAATGAAACATATATAAAGAGAAAAAGTAAATATTTGTGGAATATGATAAAATGAAAACCTGAAAGCACACACTGAAGTCCTGAGAAAAATTCGGAAACTGCAACTATAGGAAGCATCTTTGCCAAGTATTCAGCCACTTCTCGTTCGTTGCTAAAAGCATAGCCCCAAACATTACGTATAAGAATGAAGAAAGTTCCAACCAGTAGCCCATGAATAGCGACCATTGTCATAACTACACACCCAGCTAGCTTTGCTGTTGCAGGATGGCCAGCTCCTAGTTCGTTTGAGACTCGCGTGCTTACAAAATGAAACAGAAACATATGAATCTCAGTTACATTTTTCTTCTTCTAAGAAGCACATATACGGATACAGACACGGATATGACATGACAAGACAAGAACATGACTACACAACATTTTTTAAAAATCTAGGACATGACACAGCAAGGATACATTTATTAAAATCTACATTTTTTAAAATATATATCATTTTTGTATCCGATGAAAATTCAAAGTAAATGGGTTGATGCATTTATATGCTTAAAAAATTAGTTTTATGTATTTTATACTAAAAAAATTATTATTGTTGTCATATATGTCTTTTTTATATCTATTCAATAAGTGTTCTATGCATTCTAATACATTTGTTGTACTAATAAGTGTATGATATGTGTCCAACAAATACCAGATTATCTAAGTGTCTGACACGTTTCGGATACAGACACACTAGCCAAACTAAAGTGTATGTGCTTTTTAGTTTGTCTTCTTTCCATTTTTGTCACAAATGACAAGTGCAAAGTTTTTAACTTTCCAAATTCAGGAGAGATGGAAGAACAGCATGCGAAAGTGATCATAGATGGGGTTCTTGGTAGAGACAGAGAGATTCTATTGAGAAATTGTATGAAATTTACCTTCCTACACCACTCATGCCAAATGAGATCGTCCAAATTACTGCAGCTGTAGTAAGGCTGGTAAAGAATATGTGTCAGTGCAGCTAGTGGTGGCTAGATAAGAAGAAAAAAGAACGTCTGTTAATTACCTAATTGAAAGCACTGATGTCTCTAATTTCGGATTTGGTAGAAGCCCAGATAAAAGAACAATCAACTCAAATGACCACATTTCCAAGCTGTTGAGAGAATTTTGTTAATCATTGTGAAACAAATTAATACATCTTTATGATGATGATAAAAAGGAGAAATAGTAAAGTGATAATTACCAAACCATGCAAGCTGAAGGAATTGCAAGTTTAAGGAAAGATGGGATGTTGTGAAAAGCCTGCACTGAAAAGCCAGTCCAAGACTTGGAACATGAAGAAGAATACTTAACATAAAGCATAGCTATGAACACATTGAACGAATAAGAGATGGAGTTGGCCATAGCCGCTCCTCGGAGTTCGAGTCCAACTTTGAATACCAGAATCCAACACATGGGGATGTGAAGCAAAACTGCTATTCCAGAACAAATCACCATTGGGAAAACAACGTTTTGGGTTTGTAAGAATCTGTTCAGACATTGAAGTAAACCATATGCAAAAACGCTTGGAATCATGCAAATAGCATATTTCCCAGCTTCTGCTGCAATTTCAGCATCTTGACCAAGTAATTTCAGAATTTCTCCAGTGTTAGCCCAGATAACTGCAAGAGGGATGCTCACGAGTATAAGAACAAACATTGCTCGCTGCATTTGAATTCCCAGCATATGATACTGCTTCGCTCCATAAGATTGGCCACAAAATGTATCCAGAGCACTAGCCATCCCCATCTATACATACATAGAAATTAAGACCATTTTAAGTAACATGACTGATTTTTAACTTAATAACTCAAATTGCATCATTCTCAATTTGCTAGTCTTAAATCGCCAACCTGCCCTGATGACTGATTCCATCTTAAAACACTGATTGACCCATAAGCTTATGATGAGAAGTAAAGTTAATATTATATCATCTAACAGCTAGATAATATTCAAACTAAGACCAATTTAAGTAAGATGACTAGTTTAGAAATCGAAGTGAATCATTCTGTATAAACCCATTATTGAATATTGAGCAAGACAATGAGTTTTTCTGGAGAAACAAACAGAAACCCAACTCACCAATAAGCTGAAACCAGTGACGGTTGCAAAAGAAGTGGCCATGGAAGCACCAGAGAGGGGCAATTCGCCGAGATGACCGACAAACATGACGGAAATCATCTGCAAACAATATTGTAAGAGGCTGACCAATATTAGCGGCCCAGCTAGCCATAGCTGCTTCTTTATTTCCTCCGCTACTTGTTGCCTTCTATGGTACTTATCATCGGCTCGTCTCTCGCCACTGAAATTCAAACCATCTCCAGAAATGTGAAGAAGGGGAGAGTTCAATGAGGAGCCGGTACCTTTCTCCATCATTTCTCTGCTTGCTGAGAAGTGCAAAGGGCTAGGCCTGGAGAGTACATATAAACACGTGAAGGAAGGGAGGCGTGGAAAATTTGGAGATGGCTTCCTACAATGTTGAATAATCATTGGTTGTTATTTTTATTTTTTATTTTTATTTTAAAACTTGGTTGGTTGTTATTTAATTGTTATTTTGTAAATGTGTGGAGAAGTCGTAACGGTATGCCTTTTTAGTACTTAATATAGGGTCAGAATTGGTTTAGATTAACTTTTCAAGTGTTTGTTTTTAAAAATAAATCATTTTATAAAAAATGAACTGTTTGACAATCACTCAAATAAATAGCTTTTAAAATATGATATTTTAAATAATTTTTACCAAAAAAGTTGAAATAATAATGTGTGTTCAAAAAATAGATTTTTCTCTGGTTAATCAAAACCATCATTTAATAGATTGTCTTTATAATTAACTTTTTGTCACTGGATTTTATTTAATTTTATGATAAAAGTCCCAAGTTTATATATTCACTATTTAGGCGAAGAGCCAAGAGCCAAGGAAGCTCGAGGTCTTCCTCCCAATTTACTCAAAGAGCTACAATTTTAATGAAATGGCAAAAAGATAAAGATGAAAAAACTATAGTAACAGAATTATCCCACGATTCACTCTCTCATGTAACAACTTTCTCCACTCATTATTGACTACATCATTTTGCGTATTTTGCCCTCCCCTTTGGTTTATTTATTTTTTGTATATACTCATGGAGTGTTGTCTCAAAAAACTCCAAAATTTTAGGGAAGGCATCTTCCCATGACTGTTCTTCAACCTGTGGTTCAGTGGCGTTCAATTCAATCAATACGTCATGTCCTTCCCCCTTCCCCCACACACGACTTTTATCATAGACTTCAGAGACACCTGAGACTTCATCAAACTTCTGTCTCCTTGCAAGTGCAGCTTCCATTCCCCTACTTGGAAGTCCATCTCAAATGGCCGCTTATCACATTCCACATGACTCAAGGTCATTAGCCATTGCACCCAAGAACTATGTTCGTATTGCCCGACAGTAAAGGATCAAATCATTTACAACAGTTAAAATTGATAAGGTAAGTACTACACCTTTGCAGATGTCCGTCTTTGGTATGGATTTGCCCGTGCCCAGCATAATTCTGTAGCTTGTAGTCGGTGAGCGTAGGATGTTGAATGCTTTTACCAACTCCTCATCAATAAAATTATGGGAAGCCGTGTTATCGATCAAAAACCATGACTTGCCTATCCCTCGCCAACCTCATGACTTTTATTATTCTGGGGGAACCTAATCCGACCATCGAGTTCAAAGACAGACCCATTTCATCAGACTCTTCTGTTCCCATATCCAGTGTTTCTAATGTCGTCGACACTTCTTCCTCCATCTAGCCTGTTACTTCCTCCTCATTTGTTAGGTATGGGATCTCTTCATCATGGTAAATTACTACATTCAACTCTTTCTTCTTGCAATGGCCCGTTGGAAATGAAGTAGGCCCTCACAATACAACTCAATAGATAAAAGAAAGAAGATTATTCTCTTACTCACATAAGATTGGAGAAACTAAAACATGAATATTACTTTATTTTTTTGGCTTGCTTACAAATGACAAATCCTGCATATATTTATACTAGTAGGAAAATACATCAAAAGATATCAATGATAAATACAAATACATGTGACTTTTCACCAATACATGAACATTCATCAATGTATCTTGTAATTCATGTATTCAACTATTCCTTGAATCTCAACTATTCATGTATCTAATTAAATGTAAGTCATGCACCTTGAATATAAGTCTAGATTAATTCTATCATCCTCTCTTAATCTAGACTTGAGCAACTCCAAACTTTTCTCTGAACTTAATAAATAAGTCAAACTTCAGTGCCTTCGTAAAAATATGTCACCTGATCTTGAGTCTTGCAATGTTTCTCCATCACTTCTCCATCTTTAACCAAGTCTTTGATAAAATGATACTTGATTCTAATATGTTTGCTTCTTCCATGGAAGACTGGATTTTTTTTTTATAATGCAATGGCAGAACCATTATCAAAATATAAAATAGTTTGACTTCTTTGCGTACACTTCAATTCTTTCAACATCCATCTAAGCCATAAGATAAAGAGATGTATTCTGCTTCGGTGGTAGAAAGAGTAATAACAGGTTGTTTCTTTGAAGTCCATGAAAAAACACCCGAACCAATGCTAAAAACATAACCAGCTTTTATGATCATCAACATTACCACCCCAATCATTATCACAAAAACCAACTAACACTGATTCTGAAACTTCCTTGTAATAAATTCCAAAATTAATAGTGCCAAGAATGTAACGAAGCACTCGTTTACCCGCTTCCCAATGACTTCTTTTCGGGCTTGACATGAATTTGCTTAACATATTTACAGCAAATAGAATATCAAGTCTTGTTGCAGTCATGTACATCAAGCTTCCAACTAAGCTTTGATATAAGCTTGGATCAACATTTTCTCCAATATCATTCTTGCTCAATTTCAAATTTGCATCCATGAGCGTGTTACAAGGAAAAGCATTTTCCATTTTGAATTTTTCAGCAAATCACGAGCATACTTTTGTTGTGAGATGACAATCTCTCCATCTTTTTATTGACTTCAATTCCAAAAAAAAAAAATAATAGATGAGACCCATATCACTCATCTCAAATTCTCTTTTCATGGAATTCTTAGAATCATCACACAACATTTTATCATTTCTAGTAAAAAGTAAATCATCGACATATAATGAAACAATAAGAAATTTGCCATACTTTTCTTCTTTAACATAGAGTGCATGCTCTTATGGATACCTTCAAAAACCTGTCTTTATAAAGAAACTGTTAGTGCGACTATACCAAGCTTGCGGAGTTTGCTTCAATCCATACAAAGCCTTTTTCAACTTGTACACTTTGTCTTCTTCTCCTTTTTTCACATAACCCAAAGGTTGTTCAACGAATATCTCTTCCTTCAAGTGTCCATTCAAAAAAGCGGATTTTACATCCATTTGATAAACTTTCCACTCATTTTGAGCAACCAAAGACAAAATCAATCAAACTGTTTCAATTCTTATCACAGGAGCAAAGTTCTCTTCATAATTCACACCATATTCCTGCTTGTAGCTATTTACAACAATTCTTGCCTTGTATTTTTCAATTTCATCATTTAACTTCAGTTTTATTCTGTACACCCATTTTACTCCAAGAACTTGTTTGTTTACTGGAAGATCCACCAACTCCCATGTTTCTTTTTTTTTTATTCTCGATCCATTGCAATCTTCCATTTTTCATCTTGGATCGCCTCATCAAAATTTATAGGATCAACACTAGAAAATAATACAAAATCAGCAACATCATCATCAATTCTACTAGCAGCATTATAAATTTCTTAAATATTTCTCATTCATTATAAATTTCTTAAATATTTCTCATTCTCCTTGGTGATATATCATCATCACTTGTGGGAGATGGCGATGCAGATGAAGATGACGCCACTGCCTGAATCTCTACTTGCTATGAGTCTTGAGCATCTCCATTCCCATCCATGTTAACATGATATAGGCTTTCTACTTCTCCAACAACATTCCAGTTCCAGGATTCATCTTCAATGAAAATCACATCCTGACTAATAATAATCTTTTTCAACAAAGGATTATACAATCGATAAGCTTTAGAATTTTCACTATAGCCTACCATAATACATTTTTCTGATTTATCATCTAATTTTCTCCTTAGTTGGATCATGTTTAAGTGACAACTTGAACGGTCTGTAGTAGATGGATAAGGTTGGGAACCTTATCCATAATGACACTATGAGTACGACCCGTTTTGTAGTTGTTACAATTATTATAAAGTGCTACAAATGATCCGATTATGATCATTCATGTGGAGACAAGTGAACAGAAGTATCCTATACAAAGAGTTTGTATAAGACTGGACCATGAAATGGGTAGTCTCTCCTTATAACACCGTTGCTAGAAAAGATTTACATTTCACCTAGAAGATCATAGGTGACTTGACTTGAATCCTGAGTGAGTTGTGAACTCCTACCTATGAAGGAGGTCCTTTGATCTGTATGGATGAGGGTGGCCAAGGTCGCCGACTCAATAAACCTACTATTTTGGGGCTCGTCTGATTGGGGAGCTGGGAACATAACTACACAAGAAGGAATTCACTCTTCTATTGTTAGAGTAAGTAGAAATTACTCCCTTAAGCGCTAATTTCGGGGCTTGAATAATGTGGTGCCACACTCTCTCCTGGCCCAAGAAGGATTCGATTATAGTTGGAGTTTAACTAATTGTTCATTAAAGGGATTAGTGATACTTAAGGAGTTAAATGTAATTACACGAGCAAAACGATAATTTTGACCCAGTTGTATTTAGTAGCAATTTGTGATACGGATGTTCATGGGTTAGATTTGGTTGAAAGACTTTTTAGACTCAACCCAATTGTTCGGTTTGTAAATTTCTTCAACCCAAATAACTCTTATTAAAAAATGAACCCAACCCAACCATGAAATATTTGGGTTGGGTTGGTCCGTGTTAATCGGGTCATTTATTTAAAATTTTGTTCTAAAAAGAAGCAAAATGTAAATATGTAAAAATCTAATTTAATTATATTCATATATTGAATTAAGATTAACAACTCAATTTCAATTTATATAATGAAAATTTTCTTTCTAAAAAAAAACTATTTTTAAGAGTTGTTGAAGAATAAATTATCCAAAAATTGATAAAATTAAAGAAACTAAAATAAATATATTTATATATTAGTACATAAGTTCAGGTTGGTTTGGGTTATTTTAAGGGACCCATGAACCCATCCAATTCATAAAATTTTTATTTATTTGAACCTAACCCAATCCAAAAAAGTTCATAACCCAATCGAAATCGAGCGTGCTGGGTACGGTTGATCGATTTTTTCGGGTCATCGGACTTTTGAACACCCCTAATTTTGGTCCCTAATTTTGGGTTTTTGCTTTGTGTTGTTTTTTTAAAAAAGAAAAAGAATTTAAAGAGAAAAGAAATTTAATATTATTTTTGTGTTTGTGTCTAATGACTTCTTATTTTAAAAATAAGAAATTATCTCAACCATTTTTTCTTTTCCAATATCCAATGATCCAAAATTAAATGCGATTTCCAATAATTTTTCCTCTTTATTTAAACTCATATTATTCAAATATTGAGAACAATTTTCATAATTTCAATCCTCCCCAAAAATACAAAAACTTCCATTGTTGCTCTCTTTAAGCTTTAATTTTTCTTCTTTTCATCCTCTTGAGAGAGATATGTTATGTTGTGATGATTGATTTGTTGAGTATTTTAAATTGTAAATCTACTCTTTGAGAGAATTTTCCTTATATTGTGTTCCATTTCAAATCCATTGTAGGGGTTGCTCTTAATCCTGAAAAAAGACTTGTAAGAGTTTGATCTTCAACCGTGGAAATGATCAAGGTTCGTTCTTGCGCCCGAAAAGAGAACGTCATAGTAGTTCGACTCTAAGTCGGGAAAAGAATCAAGTTTAAGTGACAAACTCAAGAGGAACTTGGGAAGTGGATGTAGGCCACTTGTGTCGTACCACTATAACCACTATAAAATTCTCGATGTCAATTTCTCTATCCCTTAACTATTTAATTTTGCAATTAATTTGTTCTTAAATTTTATTGCTTGAAATTATTTGTAATTTTTTTTTCTTAAATTTAATTACTCATATATGTTTATTTTGATTGGTAGTTCTTAAATTTATATATCTTTTATAAATCCTTTTATTAGATTTAAAAATTGTGTTTTAAAGTATGATGGTTAATTGCTTGTTTAATTCAAAGTGAAATTATTTGTATAAATTTATTGTTTAAATTACTTGTTTGCAAAAAATTTGTTAATTTGTTTAATTAGACTCACATTAGTGAAACATTTTAATTAGTTTGATTCTATTTACCCCATTTAGAGTTGTCATACCGATCCTACAAAACCAACTCACCCATGCAAAAGAAGTTGTCGTTGAAGCAAACATGATGGTATAATCATCCACAAACGAGACTCCATATAAAATGATAGCTCTAATAATTAGAATTATAGACTTTTGAAATGATAATTAGTGTCTTTTATCTTTATGGTAAAAATTTAAAAAAAGGGTTTAAAACTAATGATCAGATGATTTTAAATTTCTCTGTTTTAAAAAATAAAATCCTAACCTTGTTTTCTCTTTCCTTTTTGTTTATAAAACACTTTTGGTGTCTAGGCTTTTATGAAAGTAACACTTTTGGTGTCTAGGCTTTTATGAAAGTAGCACTTTAATTCTTGAAGTTTGCAATACTTGTGGCACCTGGAATGTTTGACATGTTCATTCAATATACAGAGCATAACATACCACAAGATGACAGACTGAAAAATTGGATTCAAACCATAGAGATGAGAATTTTAATTTTTTCCAAACCATAAGTCCTAAATTTGTAATTTAATCTAGATCGAACGATTTCTAAGCACATGGAGACTGAGAAATCAACTTCAAGTGAAAGAATCTTCAGCTATCATCGATTAATAGTCATGTTGCAAAAATGAAGCTTTCAGGCTTGGCTTCCACGGTTCAATGATTTTGAAAAAGGAAGTAGAGCCCGATCACAAAGTTCCTTCACCAAGAAACTTTAGTTTTATGAGACAACATTCCCTGGAATTACTGAATCATATACTCGTTCTGTAGCTATCTTTGCCTGAATACCACAAATCAGATGGATTAGAAACATCAAATTTAATTGGGGAATAAAGCAAAGTTGAGGTTTGAGTTATGAATTGTACTTCTTGGTCCCAGTTGGTGCGGATGGTAATGGTAGCAAGAGAAAGGACTTGGACAATGAGTGCCAAAATGATGCCAAACCACAGCCCCTATTAAGGGTCATTTACAGACAAAGATTAGAAAGAACTATGGTCAGTAAGAATTGGATTAAATTATAAAAAATGTATATGAACTTTGTCCCTCGTCTCAAAAGTATCCATATTCTTTCAAAAGTTGAGATGTTACCCTCGATCTTTTAGAATGGAAATTTGTTACCCTTGACCTTTTATAAGTGTTTCAAAACTATCTTGGAGTAGAAATCATTTGGAATGTAAAACAGAAATAGCAACTTGGAACAATAGGGTAAGTGAGTCTAGTGACCTAGAATGAAAATTTGGATCATTACACTGTTTTTGGTCACCTCTAACATTGTTTCATATTCCAGTTTTCGCCCGGAAGTCTAAGAGGATTCTACTCAGGTAGTTTTGAGATATTTACAAGAGGTCGAGAATAATATTGCAACTTTGAAAGAATAAGGGACATTCAGCCTAAGAATGAATGACATATGAATATAATTATCATGATTTTCATTTTTACCTTTCCACCGACGTGCAAAACAAAAGCAAGCAAAACTGCAGATGGAATTCCCACAATATAATATGATCCAAGATTGACATATGCACCAATCTTCTGCCAACCACAACCTCTAGCAATGCCTACATTGTATTTATGCATATACAAGTAAATCCTTTAAAATGTCATTATTTTGAACAAGAAAAATGTGTCTGGTTAGACCACAGGGGTAGAAAAATCCTAGTGCAGATTGTAGACATGTAATCTCAAGTCTAAGATTTATCAATAAGCATGACCAAGAGAGACAGATTAAATTCATTTGGCTGCATATCTATACCAAAACATGGATTAAAAAGCCTGATATCCTGTAAAGACTTGCTGTACTTTTGTTGATTTTTTTTAACCAAACTTGACACAAGTGATACTTTTGTCTATGTTCTTATGGGAATAAACATCTTAATGCTTGACTAGAAAATGTCATCTAAACAACTTGGCTCTAGGAATAGATATTAAATGGGAGAGACCAATCACAATCATTATGGATTGCCTACTTGTGAAAAGAGTTAATTATAGACTCTAATGTAAGTTGGTTTGACTTCTATTTCAATTTTCATTCCAAGGCTAGTTGGAAGCAAATGAAATGAAACGTATTAAGAGAAGAAAAACATATAATGGTAGAATAAGATAGAATGAGAACCTGAAAGCACACATTGAAGTCCATCGAGGAAACTGGAAATGGAAACTATAGGAAGCATGGTTGCTAAATATTCAACCACTTCTGTTTCGCTGCTATAAGCATAGCCCCAAACATTACGTATAAGAATTAAGATAGTTGCAAGCAGTAGCCCCTCAATAGTGGCCATTGTCACAACTACACACCCAGCTAGCTTTGCTGCTGCAGGACGGCCAGCTCCCAGTTCGTTTGAGACTCGCGTGCTTACAAAATGAAACAGAAACACAGAAATCTCAGTAACGTTTGTTTGTACTCTTCCCATTTTCGTCACGAATGCAAAGTTTTTAGTTTCAAAATTCAGAGAGAGATGGAAGAAGAACATGTGAAAGCGATCATTTGTAAAGTTCTTGATAGAGACGATGGAGATTCTAATGAGAAATTTGTATGAAATTTACCTTCCTGCACCACTCATACCAAATGGGATCATCCAAAAGATTGTTGCTGTATTGAGACTGGAAAAAGATAATGAGTCAGTGAAGCTAGAAGTGGCTAGATAAGAAGAAACAAGAACTTACTCCATAAGAACTGATTTTTGTTATTTACCTAATAGAAAGCACTGATGTCTCTAATTTTGGATTTGGTAGAAGCCCAGATAAAAGCACAATCAACTCAAATGACCACATTTCCAAGCTGTTGAGAGCATTTTGTTAAACATTATGAGACAAATTAATACATCTTCATGATGATGATAAAAAGGAGTAATAGTAAAGTGAGAATTACCAAACCATGCAAGCTGAAGGAATTGCAAGTCTAAGGAAAGTTGGGATGTTTTGAAAAGCCTGCACTGAAAAGCCAGTCCAAGACTTGGAACATGAAGAAGAATATTTAACATAAAGCATCAACATCAACACATTAATCCAATAAGAGATGGCATTGGCCATAGCCGCTCCTCGGATTTCGAGTCCAATTTCAAATATCAGAATCCAACATATGGGGATGTGAAGCAAAGCAGCTATTCCAGAACACATCACCATTGGGAAAACAACGTTTTGGGTTTGTAAGAATCTGTTCAGACACTGTAGTAAACCATATGCAAAAAGGCTTGGAATCATGCAAATAGCATATTTCCCAGCTTCTGCTGAAATTTCAGCATCTTGGCCAAGTAATTTCAGAATTTCTCCTGTGTTAGCCCAGATAACTGCAAGAGGGATGCTCACAAGTGAAAGAACAAACATTGCTCGCTGCATATGAATTCCCAGCATATGATATTGCTTTGCTCCATAAGATTGACCACAGAATGTATCCAGAGCACTAGCCATCCCCATCTATACATATATTCAAATTAAGACAATTTTAAGTAACATGGCTGATTTCTAATTCAACTCAAAGTGCATCATTCTCAATTTGCTGAATAATATTCAGACTAAGACCAGAAAACTCATTGGAAATGCAATCAAAGTTCCACATTGGTTATATAAGGGGATAATGATATGTACGTAGGTATAGAGGAGAGCACAACTATCTCTGATATTACGAGATCATTTGATTCAAACTAGAAGCAAAACCACAACGGTTTATGCTCATATCATACACTGAAAATAGATGGAGATTCCGATGTCGACTTTTGAAATCAAAGTGCATCATTCTCAATAAACCCATTAATGAAAATTTTGCAATGCATCATTCTCAACAAACCCATTAATGAATATTGAGCAAGATAATGAGTTTTTCTGGAGAAACAAAAAGAAACCTAACTCACCAATAAGCTGAAACCAGTGACGGTTGCAAAAGACGTAGCCATGGAAGCACCAGAGAGAGATAATTCGCCGAGATGACCGACAAACATGACGGAAATCATCTGCAAACAATATTGTAAAAGACTGACCAATATTAGAGGCCCTGCTAGCCATAGCTGCTTCTTTATTTCTTCCCCTACTTGTTGCCTTCTATGGTTCTTATCATTTGCTCGTGTCTCCCCATTAGAAATCAACCCATCTCCAGAAATGTGAAGAAGAGGGGAGTTCAATGACGAGCTGCTATCTTTCTCCATTATTTCTCTGCTTCTGGAGAGGGTCAGAGACTCAATGAAAGAGAGGTACCTCTACATATAAACAAGTCGAAGGGGTGGAAAATTTGGAAATTGCTTCTTGATGAATGGTTGTTGTTTAATTGTTTTTGCGTCCTACATTTCGGATGTGGGGATTCGAACCATGCTCGGTTCTCTTTTATTCTTCCTTCTTCCTTTTTCTTCTTATTCGGTCACTTTCACGCTCTTTCTCCCCTTAATCATAGGTTGCTTTCAAGCTTACGTCCACTGATCGGAGAAAAAGGGGGTGAGGCAAGCAAACAAAGAAGAATAGTCAAAATTGGACTAATTTCTTTTCACCAACACTTTCCTGTGATCTATAATTAAACTACTGTTTTTAAATATATAAAAATAAGTCAAAATATTAATAAAATATAATAAATTTTTAGAATTATCCAAGATAAATGTTAAAATACTTCTATTAGTGTCTATAATTCTAAAATTTTACTATATTTTTTAAATATTTTCAAATAATTTTATTTTTTGAAATAATTTTTCTGATTGTACATTGTACTTTTAAAATAATTAATGAAAGGATTTATAAATGTCACGGATTCGTCTAATTGTCTACACGTTGTTTTATATCACACATCAATATTATCTTCACATGCAGTTTTTAGTACTTCCAAACAAAAAGGAAAACAACCTTTCCTAGACAATACATAATAATATTAATGAAATTGAAGTGTTGTATAGAAAGTATTGGGTCAACTTTTATAGGTAAATTACAATTTAATCTCTATCATTTGAATGTTAATAATAGTTTGATAAAACATTCCTAAATAGTCTATAATAAAAATTAAATTTTAACTTTCTCTAATGCATAGAGACATAGATTGATTTTACTAAATTTTATTTATAAATGAATAGTGCATTAAATTATAGATAAAGAGGAAAAAATTTAACCCAAAAAGAAGAAGCATCTAACTTGTTGAGTTATAATTAAATGACTAAATTATAAATTTGAAAAACCTTATAAATAAGTGAATTTATAAAGAGTTATTTTCAAATATAAGAAAATGAATCAACTTATTTATAAATATAAAAAAAATGTCATTTTCTATTAATGATAAGCAGAGACATTTTGACATTTTATTATATTTGAAAATAATTCCAATGGTTTTGTCATTGTAATTACTCCATAAATAATTCTTATAGTTTGATAAAATTGTTATAAATAGTTCTTATTATAGAAACTATTCATAGAGTCTTATCAAATCATATGAACTAAATTCTAATCTCTAAATTTATAATTAAATTAAATTTTAAATATAAATAATTAAAATTTATTTATTAAAAATAATAAAAGTTGGAAAGAAATAGATAGATTAAATAATAGTTAAGTGGAGGATAGAAAAATAAAATTGAAAGTAATTCAATCAAATAAAAGAAATGTGTAGTGTCCTATTGGTAGGTATGTTTTTGGTCAAAAAAGAAAAAAGAAAAAGGAAAAAGGAAGAGATAGGTTAGAAAATCATGGATGTGGATCTAACTGCCTTCCTTTACCAGCTAAGTAGAATTTTGGAAGTAATTCAATGAAATAAAGAAATGTATAGTAATTTATTTTTTAAAGTAATTCAATTCAATTAAAGGTCTTCCTTCCTCTTGTAATTACCATTGCACCCACTACAATTATGATTTTTCGTCAAAATTAACTTATGATATCTTAGTCCAAAATGCAGTTTTTTTTTTTCTTGCTAATTGAGTTAAAATATTCGAATGATTTGATGATCCGAAAAATCCAGGCTGTTCAACCTCAAGCTTTACGTACTCGCATATATATCTCTTTTTTTTCAGTTTTTGTTTAATTCTCTTCTACTTCAAATTTACCATCAATTTGTGGCTTCTTTGATTATCCAATTTAAAATTCAATACATAGAATGGAAAAAAATTTTAGAAAAAGGTGAGGGAGTAATAATGAAAAGTAAATTAGGAAAAAGAACAATAATCTGATCAGCCAATCCAATCTAACCGAAATTGAAAACCATGTTCGGGTTTTTCATTTTTAAATAGTTGATCCAACCAATTCGGATGTTTAAATTGATCCAAAAAATCTTTTTTCCTATCCAATTGAACTTGTGTATATCATTAAATTGAACTATGCTCATATTGATGGTTAATGTCTTCATTAAATTATTAATATCCTATTTTGTTAACAAATTTATATTTTAGAGCTTCTGTACTATTTTATTTAACTTTTTTCTCCATTAAGTCAACAATATTTTTACGGACACGCTTTAAATTATGGGTAATGATTAGGTATAGTCTTGGCTACACCTATCTCCCTACAACCTCTTCAATTATGGATAATGATTAGGTATAGTCTTGGCTGCACCTATCTCCCTACAACCTCTTCATTTATCACATGGCAAAAAATAATAATTTAATTTTTGAAAAATAAAATTTCTTGTCACATGTTAAATTTCAATTGGGTAATTGATGAACTATACAAAAGAACTACACTTAAATATTTTTCTTAAATTATAGTCCAAATTTTAAAAAGAAAAAACGTAAATGAAAATTCTTACCAGCTGGAAAAGAAGAGGGAAAAAAACGAGGAAAATGAGTGCTTTTAAATTTATTGGTTCAATCATTACTAGTAACCGACCTCATTAGAGAACAGCAGTGGCCATATATTGACAAATGAAATTTTCCAACACTAAACATTCAAGTTGAATTTGATAACAATTTAGTGTCATATATTCTCATTTTAGGATAGCTATTTATAATTTGGGAAATTGCGAATTTTGATTTAAAAAGGTTTTTTCAATTCAAAAGTAACCTTATTTTTAAAATCTATTCTTTTTTTTTTTTTAACATCTTTTTCATATTTTCAACCTTTAAGTGGAGGGACCCATCACGTAAAAATATCATTTTGCTTCTCAATACATGGTCATTCAATTGCCTTGAATATGAAATCATACAACTTACCTAACTCACATATCTTAAATTAGAAATTTCAATCTTCAGTTTCACATTTTGTTTTTAACATAGAAATGCTTTATGTGAAGGTCGCAACTTCAGAAGAATAATCACTTTTAGAGGGTTCAAAGTTTAGATGAACAGCTCCTTTCTTTTTTTAGAGTTCCAAAAGAGGCCAGAAATTCATGAATGGTTTTCAACAGCTGCTGCTCGACGATTCTCCCCCTAAATTGGATTGGAGCCGAATCCGAAAATCCTAGAATAGAAGAGAAAAATCGACTTTCGTAAAAAAATAAACAAAACTGCACTTTATGTTACTATATCCAACGATTTTTTTTAGATTGTTTGTTTGTGAAGGATCATTATGAGAAAAACAAAGACATCCGCTTTGAAATAGAAGCATGTTCAATATAAAATAAATAAATAAATAAAAGACTACTTTTCAATATACTGCCTCTTTTGAACTACCAAAAAGGAAAGAAATTGTTCATCTAAACTTCGAACACTATGAAAATGATTATCCCTCTAAAGTTGGGCCCCTCACGTAAAACATTTCTATATTAAAAAAAATGTGAAATTAAAGATTGAAGTTTCTAATTTAACATATGTGAGTTAGGTAAATTATATGATTTCATATTCAAGGCAATTAAATGACCATTTATTGAGGGGCAAAATGATATTTTCAGATGGTGGGTCTCTCCACTTAAAGACTGAAAAGATGAAAAAGATGTTAGAAAAAGTAGATTTAAAAAATGAGGTTAGTTTTAACCTGGAAAAAAACTTTTTCGATCAAAATCGGTAATTTTCCTTATATTTTTAAAAATATATAGATTGAGTTATTCAAATTAAGGGTACGTTAGGGTACTCTAACAATTGAGAGGGCATGGCGCTCAAGAAAGTGATTGAGAATCAAAATAAAAATCTCAACCCTTGCCTAATTTTTTTTAATGAATTTTATTAGCCGATTTTTAGGTCAATTAGTGATTTAAGATAGTCCAAGAAAAATTGTGTTTAAGTCCACTCCACCTACTTGAAGTTAAAGATCCAAACAACTTTGGTTATAGTAAATATCAATTGTTAAAGGAAGGTTAAAAATCACTTTTAGTCCCTAAACTTTTGTAAAAGTAACAATTTAGTTTCTAAACTTTAGTTTATAACAATTTAGTCTCTAAACTTTTATTTTGTAACAATTTAATCCATGAACTTTACTATATAACAATTCAGTCGTTTATTCTTTTAAATTTGTAACAATTTAGTCTCTATTATAGAAATTATTGTTAAGATTTAATGAGATTTCTTGCATAAATAAACCGATAAACTAATTTGAGACTCAATATGTTTATAAAATAAAAGGCCTACATCATAAAATAATAAACATTGACATCAAATTTTGATTAAAAAAATTCGTTAGAGACTAAATTGTTACAAATTTGAAAGTTAAAGGACTAAATTGTTATATACTAAAATTCAGAAACTAAATTATTACAAAATTAAAAATTTAGTGACTAAATCGTTATCAATTAAAATTTAGAGACTAAATTATTACTTTTATAAAATTTTAGGACAAACGAGGTTAAAAGAAGCTGTTAAAAAAAGACCAAAACAAAACTCCTTTTAAAAGGGGGCATACACATAAGTGTGTAATTACCATTGAAGCCACTGGAAAATGTGTCCTCCCTTAGTTTGTCTTAGATTAAAAAAACTATCAAAGAAAACAAGAATATGACTTAAATAAGATCATGAATTTAACGTTATGGATGATATTGTTTAATTAAAATGTAGATGGGTAATTCAATTTCTTACTTAAATTGAAACGTTACATTAAATTAACCTCTAACTTTAGCGTATTATTAATATGCTACCTCTATGTTTAAATTAAAACGTTACATAAAAATTAATCTCTAATTTTGGCGTCTTCATTACATTATTAATATATATCTTATAAATAATTTATATTGAAAACTTATGTATTATTTTTTTTTCCTTCTATTATATCAACTATTTTCCTGAGAAAATTCTCCTTTCACATAAAAGAGTCTTTAAGGGATGATGTCAAAGCTACCATAGAGTAGGTAATTTTATTCTTCTCTCTAGGAGAGAAATAAAAGTGTCTAACATTTGCAATGATGCAACAAAAGATATTTCACTAACAAAAATATCTAATTAAGTAAGATCAGACTCCTCAAAATTAAATAATTTGATAAGATCTAGAGCGTCAGACTCTAAAATAAGTAATGGATTTCGACCATCTCAATTCCTAGGCATAACGAACTTTGCTTAAACCTTCTAAAACTGCTTTAGCTTCACGAAAAGAAATGTGCCAATTCTTTTTTGTAAAGTTGTCATTAAAGATCAGGTTACTCAGGGAATATCGGATAAGCCAACCCAATTTTTCTGGATAGAGGAAGAGAGATAAGATCACAACTACTGAAATCATTAACAGCATATCAATCAAGATTTTCATAAAAGTAAAATCTGAACCGTCTTTATTAAACTGAATCTCATTATGAAAATTTCAAATAGACCACTCCATGATAAAAACATTTTTCAACTCTCAGAATTTGATCTCAAATAATTTCTAGTGGCCACAAAACTATATTTTCCTACTCAAAAAGATGATAAAAGATTTAGAGAGAGATACAAAGTCCATATTTTCTAGAGACATTTTCACATGGTATGACACGTAGGTTCATTGAGTGCGGACCATAAAAGATAACCGACACTTTAAATCATTGTCAAATTTGAAAATAAATCTGAAAATAAAACGAAATTTGTACGGGACAAAAAAGTAACAGAAATAGAAAAAGAGAAAAACAAACTTTCCGGCTGGAAGAAAAGAGGAGGGGGAAAAAATGAGGAAAATGAGTTTTTTCTTTTTTCTTTTTTTGGTTTAATCATTATTTACCAGTAACCGACCACATTAGAATCCAGTAGTGACCATAATTGATTCAAGTTTGGGATGAAATAATGTGAAAATTCAATAGAAAGTATTTGAATAAAAATTTGTAGTTTTTTTAAGATAAAAATTTTATATAGTAAAAGAGAAAATTTTCCTTGCATTTCCCTTGAAGTAGCATAGCGAATTACTAAAAAGAAAAAAAAAAAGAAAAGAAAACTTCGAAATTTTGATTGAAATATCGAAATATTTGAAATTTTGAAGAATTTGGGGAAAATCAAAATTCTCTCCTACTAAAATTTTGATCGAAATTTTGAACTACGCCAAAGACTCAACACACATTAACTTATTAATTATTTTTTTTCCTAAAATGAGAAATAGTACAACTAAGTCAACATATTAATTTCATATGAATCTGAAAAAAAGAATATATATCTATATTCACCCTCTTAAATCTCAAAATATATACCTTTAAAAGAAAAAATTGAAAAAAAAGAGAGAAGGAAAAAAAAGGTCTGCTTACAAGTAGTTTCCAAGCTCTTTTCGTTTCTGGTGATTTTTTGAAGTACCCTATTTTAGCACTTAATCCGAATTTTTTGTATTAAGAATCGAATTGTAAATGTAGATAAAATTAACAAATAAATGGACTATCTTTAGATAGATCGTAGGGAGTTCTTCGACTTCATTCACAATTTCTTCTCATATTTTCATGTATAAAATATTTCTTAGAATTATAAAATTAAATAGTTAAACAGATACACTAAGGCAATAAATATTAGTTTAAAATCTGCTCATCAAGACAGTTGTTAATTAAATAGTTAAACAGATACACTAAGGCAATAAATATTGGTTTAAAATGTGCTCATCAAGACAGTTGTTAAAGAAAGAAGCTGTTAAAAAAGACCAAAACAAAACTCCTTATGGAAGGGGGCACAAAAGAATAAGACAAGTACTATTATTCCAATCAAAAGGACCATGTAGAATCTGATAAATTAATTTGAATCAAGTCAATCCCATCTGTTCACATATAAAAGTCATTGCCAATCTTAATTTAACTAGTATATCTCTTCGACAAAAACGTCATCAAAAGTTCAAATCTCTACCACAAACTATAGGAAAGAAAAGTATACATCTATACATCCGAAGGAGGGGGGAAAAAATCCTCTAGTACTAAAACTGGAAAACAACCCAGTTCTGTTATTGAACAAATCCCTGTGTATAACAGTAGCATAAATATTGGAGAATATGTTAGACCACCAGCAAAATAGGGTGAACAAACAAAGTATATGGCCAGACGCCCAAATCTGCCAGTAGTTGATAGAACCTGAAGAATTGGCTTTCTGCTGAGCTCTTGAGCAGAGAAGTAAACAATGAGGGCAGCTCATACAACAACAGCTTCTCAAGCAGCAATTTACCATCTACCTAAATTGCTCGGTCTGGTCAATTTCTAGAACCTATTCCTTCTATGGAGGGTTAACATTGTGCAAAATTATGGCTGCAAATTCTTGCCACTACTGTAGCTCACTGCATGGTAGATTACTTGCTTCAAAGTTCAAATCGCGTTAGACCTCGAGTTTTCGTTTGAGAAGAATAATGCCCAGTGAGTTCCTGTAAATGGATGGCTCCATGTGATTCAATATTAGCGGTTGAACTAGATTGACTGTTGCCTAGACATGGCCAAGAAATTGATCTCCTCAGTCTTGAATATCAAAACTTCAAACATGAGCAAGTTGAACAGTCGTTCATGATTATCGTCTTTTTTACTCTTTATCTGTCCAATCAACTCCATTTGGCACTACGAAATGATGTTTTATCATTCTTCTTTCTGCTCTTTTTCAGAAGTATGGAAGCATGATCGATGGCTTGGGAAGATGAATGTGTCTCACCCTGTAGCCATAGCAGAGCCTCAGCAGCTGCATCTTTTTCTGCAAGTTTCTTGCTCCCACAGGGTTGGCCCACAAAGTTCAACCCGTTGAAAATAACAGTGGAACGAAACTGGTTGTTTTTTAATTGCTTAGTTTTGTAAGTTGGTGTTTCATGTCCCGCTCTCAGAAGTAGGGTCTGAAGCTGATTCTTGGAATTATCACCCCCAGCTCCATCACCATTTTTCTGTCGAGGTTGACCGTCGGTCATCGCTTTTTTTGATGGTACAGGCATATGGCGACCAAAGACAAACCTACCCTCACAGCGATCCTCTGACACCAACAACCTTATTGCTGATAGTAGTTCATTGTGTGGCTCCATATCTAACTTCGGATTCAAAAGCTGCAGAAAGACAACTCAAATTGAGAAGAGGACAACTGCATCTCTCACAGCTTGGATTAAGAAATGTGGTGAAGGGAAACTGGAACAAAAAAATGAAGTTCCAAAACAAAAATGAACTTACTTTTTGATGAACAAGCTTATCAAGCTCGCCTTTAAGGCTCAAATAAGTCTCGGCCAATGCAGGTTTCATGAAAAACTCCAAATAACCATCCAACATTTTGAGGTGACCATCCTATAAAATTTAAATAATTGGGCAAGCAGGTTTCAATTTTGAAAAGAAATGATGAAAGAGTAATATGCTGAAGCAAAGTTTAGAATAGAACCCGTACAAGTCCTCCTCTCGAAACATTTCCTCCAAATAAAAGCAGGATAGAGTCAGAAACCCCAGTAGAGTCCCGAAGAAAGACTGAATTGACTTTCACCTTTTCATTAAACACCAGCCAAGGGTAGGGAATTTTTGGATAGCCAGCATTAACTGAGTTCTGTTCAATTAAAAAAATAAATAAACAAATAAAAATCAAGTGAATCGTTTTTCTTAATGCTGAACACTCTCCATTCAATAAAATGGCACAATGAGTTGGAAGGGGATTATGATTGGAATAAAATAAGTAACCGAGTAGCAATGAAATGAGAAAAACTTACCGAGTATAGCATAACCTGACCATCTTCCATTGTTTTTAAAGCTAATGATTTCTCTTTGTTCTGTTCAAAATGATAGTAATCAGTGCCTACCAAACTTAGATTATTAAAAAGCTTTATGAAGTTATCAGTCTGTTGCCTAAGATTCTGAACAGAGATAATTATAATTTTAAAGGTTAATTATTATTTTATTATTTTGGAAAAGAAAAATCAAAACAATTAAAGCTAAGAACTAGGTAATTTCATGAATATATCAAACATAGCTTACCACAACAGAGCAAATTCCGGGAAACAAACCAGCACAGATGACTGCACGAATTAAGTGCTCATCGTGGTTTGAGATATTGCATTTTTCTGCATCATAATCAACTAGACCAGTGTCCTTCAGCAAAAAGAAGAACTGCTTTCTCAAAGAGTCAATGGCTCTAAGAGTTTGCATGGAGAGAAAGTTTCTCCAACAGTACTCATAACCAGATTGCTGTTTTTCAGCATCTCTCCAACCCTGATAAGCTCGAACTAAGGCAAGATGATCACTACAGTCACGTGCAGCAAACTGTGCTTTTGCTGATTCGGCTAACTGAATCAGGAGAAAAGGACTCCAATTAAAACTAATTCCTCTTGTTAATAATCATTGATAATAAGAAAAATTATAATTATGCTTCAACAGATTATTGCAAATTACGTTTGTAACAGCCACTCCGGGAAAACAGCCTCTCATCAAATAAATAATAAATGCTTTAGGATTATGTGTTAGCAAACTTACATCCTTTTTATCAGATGGCATAAGAAAAGGATCTCTGACACTAAGACCAGCAACAATAGTCATAATTGGATCAAGACAGTTGAAAATAGCTCCTAATATAAGCATTTTTCCTAGTTTAGGCTCAACTGGAAGAACTGACAAGTGTTGCCCTGCAGGATGACAAACCAGAGTTCAAGGTTTCTACCATTTCTTGAAGTAAACACAAGTAACAGCAGACATGATTAGAAATATTTTTCTACAGGGAAAAGAGGATGGAATCCACACCGAGAACTGTCAGATTTTCTTTCTTATCCAGAGCTCCAATTGTCTTCAAATAGTCTATGGCATTTTGAACCTTCAAGGAGCAAAACAACACAGGCAAGGTGGGATACAAATAATAGTCAGTGGAAGCAAAAATTTCGAGAAATTTAGTAGAAAAGGCTCATCGAATTTATCTTCCATGTAAGATCACTGCTATAATACTGAGGAAAGGCTTATTCTTTAAAGTTGGACTTACCGATAAAGGCTCTGGCGGCTGCAATGCATTTGATAGGAAGTCTGATATACTTCCAAGTTGCAGACTCTTGATTTGCAAACACAAAGACTGCAATGGGGTCCTTAAAAGTTCTGGCAGTTGATAATCAGCAAAAGCGTCATATACACATCTGGGATAGAGATGGTAACACTCGCCAGGTTGAACACGACCAGCCCTACCTCTTCTCTGGTTGGTGGGGGAAGAAGGTCAACCAAGTCAGTGATTAATGCAAATATTATTAAATTATCCACAAAACAAAAGAGCAACACTATATTCAGTACAACAGGAATCCATTTCTTTTATTTCTGAAGCGGCCTAGAAAAGTGAGAAAGGTATGAATTGATTGAATTCCTTTTTCATTTCCTTTCTTTTCTTTGTGTTTTTTAACTGTTGTGTTGCAGTTTATAGACTTAGATATTTTATTTGAAATTTTATTGTACAGGAAAAATATACAAGTTAAACTAGAATATATGAGTTTGAAGTGGCAGACCAATCACCAACGAACACAATCAAGTGTTATTAAATTACTCTTACTTGTCGTGCAGCAGCCTTGGAGATCCAGGATGGAAGCAAACAAGGAGTGTTATTTAGTGCATCATAGGATGTCTCCTTTGCTTTTCCGCAGTCAACAACAAAAACCACGTCATTGATGGTGATACTAGTCTCTGCCATGTTCGTAGCTAGGACTATTTTCCTAACTCCATCTTCAGGTTTATCAAATATCAATTTCTGTTTCAATAGATGATAAATATATACAAAAAGGTTATTGTCAGATGAAAGGCAGCTTTCAAATTAAAAAATATCGAGCATTATTCCATATAACTGGCAATCACATGTGCAAGTAATATGGTACCTGCTCAGAGCTGGCCATCGAACCATGACATGCAAGGAGCAAGACTCTGCTAGGATCCCCTAATAAAGGATGAGACTGGAGCTGGTCCTTTAAAGAGTTTATATCATCCCAACCGGTCATAAAAACTAATATAGCACCTGGCCTCTCCCTCTTGACAATGTAAGAGAGGACATGCTCAATGAGGTTGAAACCAATTGAGTCAGGATTCCAACAGGATAGAGACTCCCGAGTCCGAGGACTGTATGCTGAAAAGTTAGCAGCCTCAAATGCATCCTATGTCAAAACAAGAAGGTTTAGCATGTGCAGAAAAGAATAGAGAAATAAGAATGAGCCATCTGCTGCTGGAATTTCCATCAACTACTATATATGAGAGGGAGAATGTATGTATACCTCAACAGATGAAGCAATCTGGGTCTTCCTTTTCTTTAGAGCTGGAGCTTGTTTTTGCATTTTCCATGCCTTTTCTTGACCATAATCATCAATTTGATTGTATGGAGTCAATCGATAGCCAGTAATCTCAAGAATATTCTCCAAAAAGTGTGCACGAACTGGGTATGTAAAACCCTGAAAATGGAATGGGTTAGATGAAAGTTTACTCCTGTGAGCATTATGTTTAATGTGTTAGAAGAAAGTTTCCTTTTGTGGGCTGTTTTTTGGATGCCCCTGTGTTGTATTCTTTCATTATTTTTCTCAATAAAAGGTTGGTTTATAATAACCAGTTAAGTTAGCCATGATCACCAGTAGAGGTCCAAATCCCACCAAAAAGACTCGTGTAATAAGGAGCCCAGAGATAATAATATAGCATTTGAAAGGAGTCTTTTTAATAAGTATATACAAAAGGCCTTAAAATGGTAATGTGAGTTACAACACTTTGCCCCTACATTAAAATGTGTACAAGGAAACTGAGATAAGATAACTTTGAGCTAAAGCCTAAAAGTGTAATATAATCAATAACAGAACACTAAACAAATTTCTCAACAAAAGAGAACTATCATTTTTCAATGTTCTGTTCAAATATACATATGTGTTGTTTTCAAATATAGCAAAATTTTACTATCTATCTGCGATAGATCGCGATAGACTACTATCTATGTCTATTTGTGGCATGATAGGCACAGATGGTAGTCTACTGCAGTCTATCGTGATCTATCGTAGATAGATTGTGATATTTTGCTATTATTTGTAAATATTTTCGGCAGTTGTCATTTAAAATAATTTTCCCATATATATATAGAAAGAGAGGAAATAGCAGGAAAAATATAGGAATGTTCTACCCATTTTTTAACTTTAAACAAGCAAATAAGACGGGTAAACAGCCATGAATATCCTACACTGGAAATCTGAACCTAGAACATTAAAACCTAGGGGGAGGGGGGAAGAAGATATGGCAATTCATCGTGATCCATTAAAGCTTATAATTAAAATATAAACTTACAGGGATATGCATTGTTGGAGCACCACCAAAATAAGAAGAAAAAAGTTCTGCATTCAGAGTTGCGCTCATCAAGATCAACCTCAAATCAGGCCGTCGAGGAAGGAGATCTTTCAGGACAATAACAAGAAAATCTGGTAGAAAGATATAAACCGATTAATCTAAATCACGTCACCTTCATTAAAATATAAAGATATAACTTGGTTCAATTTACAAAAAGTTAATCCATGGCTACAATAACTTAATATTTCAATATTACCTTCATTCATTCCACGTTCATGAATCTCATCAACAATAACATGAGTTACACCTTTCAAATTTCTGTCAACGAGCAATCTTCTCAATAGTACACCAGTAGTGCAAAAGAGAAGACGAGTTTCCCTTCCTTTTATACCCTCCAGCCGAACTTTATAACCAACCTTTCGAGAAAAGGAAAAAAATAGAACTCCAGTGTTTAGCAAGTTAAAATGTTATCCAGAAAAGTTAAAAAAATCAAAACATCACTTCAGCAACTTACAGACTCTCCCAGTTTCTCTCCACGTTCTGCAGCAACTCTTTCAGAAACAGCCATGGCAGAAATACGTCTAGGCTGAGTACAGATAATACTACAAGAAGCTCCACGCGCAGCTTCAATCTCAGATTCTAAAATATACTGAGGAAGCTGTGTGGTTTTGCCACAACCAGTTTCACCTGAGACAACAACTACCTGCATATCATTTCTTTAAGTCAGTTCATAATAGCAACATGTTTAGACCTCAGCATGAATTATGCTAATCATTTAACTTGACCAAGTACCTGATTTTCTGAAATGGCCTTTAACAATGCTTCCCTCTCTTTGAATGCAGGGAGACTTTTGCGAAATTCTATCACTTTTTGGCCCTCAGGAGATTCCTAAAGAATTATCATATGTCAAACAAGCAAGTATTCAACAAATTGATAAGGAGGAAATGCCGATGCCAACAAGAAGAGACCCATTAGATAGGGGATAATCCAAAAAAATACAATCACTAGTAGAAAAATTATGAATCATGTGTACATGAAATCCGACTATGGACGTATTTATGTGAAATGAGGATTCAACTTCTATTATGGACAAAATTCACATCCATGACATTACCGTCAATATTGAACTCTGAACAGTTTTAATACAAGAAAACCTTCAGCCTGCCTTAGTTTACTAGGATTAATTCAAATACTGTTAGACCCTACAGCTACCTCAATCATTTTAAATGGGCAATTTTTCTGAAATTAGCTTTGTAATTGAAGGATGTCCTTCCACTTAACTTCTAGTTCTATGTAACTTCCAAACAAATAATACCACATGAGAAATGACGACTGCCTTCATTGACAAGAATGATTAAGCAAGCAAACCGAGAGACAGATCTTAAGGAACATAAATTTACAGTTTATAATTCAAATAAATTGAGTGAGACTTTGCAAATCAACGACAAAAATATGTAACTTTTACATTCCAACAGAAAGTTATAACTTGTTTTAAAACATAATAATAATAAATAAAAATGAAAAAAAAAAAAGTACCTGCCAATCCTGCTGCTGATTCCTCAGTTGCAAACTTTTGCGGCGAAGAATTTTCTCCATGACAACACTTTGTGTTGTCAAAGGTTCCTGGTGCTCAAATGGTCCATTATTGTTAGCATAGTTTTCAGCAACGCCATCTTTTGGTAAGTAACTATTTGAAAAACATCCTCTTGACACAGACTTGTGAGAAGATTGGTACAATCTTAGATGACCTTCAACTTCCCTTTGGACCCCAAAAGGTAAGACCACCTGTAAATGACGATGAATTTGAATGACTCATCATTCGAGATGAATAAAAAATAAATAAATAACAACAAATGAAAAAAGAAGAAGAAGAAGGTACACTCAATTAGTATACTCATCCTAATTCAATTGAGAAGTGGGATTGATGAGGATGACCATGTCAATTGAGTGACTCATCAATCCCACTTCTGACTATACTCATCCTCGCAAGTTAAAACAATACTAGAAAATTTTGGAATGGAAAAATAAATACTTCTCTCTGTGGTCGCTTATCATCCAGGTCCGGTCTGTAATTCGGCAGAGGATCTTTACTAAATACAACAACTTTTGCATATTGACGGCTGCCAGAGTAATTGAAAACAATGTCAATAACAGTCATATGACATGGGTGCTGAAATAAATATTTAAACGGTATTCAAAAGAAAAGGATAAATTAAAAATACCTATGCAAACCCATTCTGGTTGCCAAGGCTGAAAGTTGCTCAAAATCACGTCTATCCTTTTTCTCCCTTGACACTACTTCTAGTTCATCATTGTTGCGTAGAAGCATGGTTAACTTCCATCTCCACTCATCTACGTTATCGAGGGTTGATGAACTCTGGAAATCATGAAGAGAGTAAAGTAACTATTCCACTGTTGAGGAATTGAAGCTGGGCAATATATGTATATTGGGAGTTCCAAAATCCAGCTTATAGAATTTTGTGGTAACTACTTAACTTGATACACAGTTCGTAAGGTAATCATTAATTTGTCATTCGTATTCTCCATGTATTTCCTCAGCATTTATCGAGGGGCTAAATACAAGTCTACCACACTTTTCAACAGCAAGGATTCGAAATTCAAAAGATACAAAGAAAAGAAAGCATACCCTTTGCCCCTGCGGAGACCCAAATTCGACATCAGAATCATCACTAGAAACATCCTCATACGCAAAGCGACCATAATTGGAGCAAGGCTGATGCTGCCAAAACGGGAAGGCGACATTTCTCTGCCGGAAACCCTTGACATGGTCCTGCTGTTTCTCCCTCAAGGCAACTTCAACCCACTTGGATTGGTTCGTACAACGAACACCAGACACCAACCCCGGACGAGACTGGAAGTTGACAAACCCCATGGATAGGTTCCTCCGGGTGAAAAGATGAGGAATCCAAGGTCTGAAGCGGGTTGAAGATATGGAAAATGGAGAAGAAGTTGGTCTGAAGGAAATGGACATGGAAGTCCTGATATAGGAATGGAAGAAGATGGTTGAGTAAGGCATTGATGGAGATGGAAGTGAAGGGGAAATCTAGTTGTAGAAGTTGGGAACCATTTTCTGAAATTGGGGTTTTGGATAGTTGGAGAAGACAAGACAGAAGAGAGCTCCGGCGGCCAGATGAGATTGATGCTCCACGTTCTTGTAGTTGTAGCGGAACTTGGTTTAGTTCGTTCCAACGCTCAAACCATTCCACCTATTATTTCATCTCCTTCTTTTCCCTTTAGGTATCCTCTGGTCTTTGCCTATTCTTTTTAGTATTTTCTCCCGACTAATCTTCATTCATGCTTATACCTGTCTCTTATACACATCTAGATGTGTATAAGAGACAGGTCTTTGCCTATTCTTTTTAGTATTTTCTCCCGACTAATCTTCATTCATGCTTATACTATCCGCTTCGAAGTTTTAATTTAAGAATAATATATATATAAATTTAGTATTCGATATTAAATTTTCATCTATATCTCCATATTTTCCTAAATTCTAGGAGTAAATCAACATTTCTATAAATATCACTAATGTAAATATCATATCATAGTATATTAAATTCTTTAAAAATCATAAAACGTTTATTTACTAATTTAATTTAGATTTTTAATTTTTAATTTTATAATTTTTTTCAAAAATATTCATCGACATCGACATTTTATTAATATTTCTATCGATATTTCTATATAACTAAGACCTAACATCAACATTGAAATTCTTTTATTAAAAATCTAAGGTTTGAAATAAAGAAAAAAAATAACAAAAAAAGGTTAGAATTTGGTCCATGTGTTATGGAAAAATTAGAATTTGGTCCAAATTTATAATTTACTTTTGATTAAGTTAAATTAGAGTTTAGTGCCTGAATTTTTTAGATTTGTGTCTACTTAGTATCTAAACTTAACAATGAGTTTAAAATGTGTTTTATAGAATCTTAAACTTTCGATTTTGTGTACAATATGTTTTTTTAATTTTTAATTTTTAATTTTTTAGACTAAATTTATAATTTAATCTATGAATTATTACACTATAAAAAATTGTTGTTTTCAAATATAGAAAAACGGACCAAAATATTTATAAATATAACAAAATTTTATTGTTTATCTACAATAGACCACAATAGCCTACTATTTGTCTATCTGTGTCATGATAGACACAAATAGTAGTCTATCGCAGTCCATCACAATCTATTGCAAATAGACGGTGATATTTTACTATTATTTGTAAATATTTTTAACAAATTTTTCATTTAAAATAATTTCCTATAAAAAAACCTTTTTATGTATGATATGGATTTGTTTAATGCAAGCTAAAAATACATGACTTAATGTAGTCGTAACTTTATATTAGCATTTAAATAAAAATATAATAAAATTATCTACATAAATATACCAGAAAAAAAATATATATATATATATATTATATATATACTGAAATCGGTAGTAAAGTTTTTTTTAGTAGTGAGTTAAATTTTTTTAATGTGAAATTAATTTTCCGATAACAATTCACCAAAAATTTTAAAATAATTTAAACTATTTTTATATAGTTGATTTTAACTAAATAAATAATATTGAAAAGTCATAAATTATTCAATAGGAAATTTTCACGGATAGAAAAAAAATGTCAAACTATTTACAAAAATAACAAAAAAAATACCAATAGATTTCTATCAACGTCTATCACATAATATCAATGATAGACTACTTTCAGTTTCTATCACCGATAGACTTCTATAAGTCTCGATCAAAGAAGATTAAATTTTACAATTTCGTGTAAATAGTTTCCTTTATTTTTCTATTTTTGAAAATTCCCCTTATTCCACATTGTTAGTTGTAGCCCAGACCAATAATTTGTTTTTCTTTTTGCAGGCCCAAACTTAACCAAGGTAACCAACCCAACTCTTCAGTCTTGAAGCCTTAACCCAACTTAAAACAAGATAGTGGATTTAGGAAAAAAATTTCTTCAGCCTTTCTCGACTGCCACATACCAGCTAAGGCCAATAATCTTTTCAGCTTGTCAATCAAAAACAGACTGAGAAAATTAGTGTGTATCTGATGGTTTCGAGAGAGGTTTTCTTCTTTCTTTGGTCTTTCGAGTTCTTGAGGGTTTTGAGAAAGAATTGATGAATTCGAGCCTCCAGCCTTCAGTGATACACCTACATGAAGTCAGAAATGGAAAGAGGATGCAAAGATGAACATGAAGATAGCCAAGGAAGAGGAAAAAGAGAGAACACACGGAGATTTAAGTGGTTCGGCTAAGAACCTACATCCACTGTGCAAAAGGGAGGGTATACTTCTTATTGCTTTTTCTTTTGATTTTTACAGAAAAATGAACTCTATCACTCACTATCATTTTCTTCCTTTTTATACAGGTTCTCATTTACAAAAGAAAGAAGCTCATGGTGAGCTGGTGGTTACAACAAACAAAACAGAAAAAAAAAATATTATTAGATAAGCTTACTACTAAACTCTTATCTCGGTTCTTTCTGTTACAATCTCCACCTTTGTAAACATCTAGTGAACCTCCCCTTTTGCTTGTTAAGCTGACTTTAAGCTAACCCTTTTTAGGTAACTCAAACCCAAGGAAGTCCAAACAACGACCAAGTTTGCTCTGAGGAACAGTCTTGGTCATCATGTCAGTCGCGTTGTCTGAGGTATGTATTTTGACTACCTCTATTTTCTCTTTCTTAATTTTTTGTCTGATGAAGTGATATTTAATATCAATGTGCTTAGTTCTACTGTGAAACTGTTGATTTTTGACAAATATATAGTGCTTTGATTGTCACAGTAGATTCTCACTTTAGGTTGTATAATGCCAAAATCATTTAGAAATCCTTTCAACCATAACCCTTCTTTAACAACCTCGGACAAGGCCATAAACTCAGCTTCTGTTTGTGGATAGGGCCATAACAGATTATAGGCTAGCCCTCCAGCTTATTAGGTTATTTCCCCATAAGAAAATATACCCCGATAATGAACGCCTCTTATCTAGGTCTCCTGCATAATCAGCATCCACATAACCGTACATTTCATCATTAGAAAGGTCATTCTATTTGTATAGGATTCGAGCTCCCTTAGAAAAGCATAGATACCTTAGTATCCATTTGATTTCTTTCAATGATGTTTGCCATGGTTAGACATATACCTACCAACCAAACTTGTAGTATAGGACAAATCTGGCATTGTAGATGTCATTAGGTACATCAATGATCCCACTACTTAGGAGTAGGGAACTACCTTCATAAAGTTGATATGATACTCATTTGTACTCTTAGGACTATTAGCAGCTAGAAGTTTAAAATGAGGTGTAAGAGAGGTGATGACAGGCTTAGCACCATTCATTTTAAACCTTTATAGCACATTCTCACAATAATCAACTTGACTTATATAAAGTTTGTCTTGCTTTCTATCCCGATTGATTTCAATACCTAGGATTCTCCTTGATTCCCCTATGTCTTTCATGTCCTTTTTCTTTAGAAGAGTCTTGATTTGACTTAACACTTCTTTGGAGCTCCTTGCTAACAACATGTCATCTACATATAGGAGTAGATACATTGGTCCTTCAAAACTTTTAGTGTTGGTATACACACACCAGTCATAGGAACTTCTCTTGAATCCCATTTTAGAGATTACCTCATCAAACCTGTCATATCAACACCTAAGTGACTACTTAAGCCCATAAATTGATTTGTTTAGTAAGCACACTAACTCTTGTTCTCCTTTCTTCACATACCCTTAGGGTTGCTTCATATAGATGGTTTCATTCAACAAACCATGTAGAAACGTTGTCTTCACATCCAATTGGTCTAACTCCAGATCCTTTTGAACTACTAAGGAGAGAAGTAGCTTAATGGATGTGTGTTTTACGACAGGGGAGAACACCTCTGTATAATCTATGCCTTCTTCTTGTGTGAACGCCTTTGTAACTAGTCTTATCTTGAATCTAGACTTTTGTACCCCTGGAATTTCTTCTTTAAACTTGTATATCCACTTACATGAGATAGGTTTGTACCTTTTAGGTAAGGGTACTAGTTTCCAGGTATCATTTAGATTGAATGACCCCATTTCATCATTCATAGCCTCAATCCATTGTCTAGCATTAGGGCTATTAGTTGCTTCTTCAAAACTTATAGGTTCACTATTACTTAGTGAAATGGCAGCACTTAAAGCAACACTAGCATAATCAAGTTTTGAGTATCTAGTAGGGGGCACAATTGTTCTTCTAGTTTTGTCCCTTCCTAGGGAATAGTTTTGTAGGTCTTCTTATGTCTCTTCGTGTTCACTAAACACATTTTCCTCTGCCTCAACAGTGTCTTTACTTTCACTTTCTAGGTTCTGTAAAGAGGAAGAAATTCCCCGTTCATTTTGTGGTTCCACCTCAAACCTTGTACTGCTAGTCTTAGACATAGTTGTAAGTTGTTGCTTAGTTAACATGAATATCTCATTTTCTTTGAACACAACATCCCTACTGGTGATACATCTCTTCTCAATAGGATGCCATAACCTGTATCCTTTCACTCTAGGTGTAAAACCTAGAAACATACACTTGACAACCCTAGGTTTCAGTTTACCTTGGCTTTGATACACATACCCCACACTCCCATATATCTTCAAATGTTCCAACTTGGGAGGTTTTCGTGTCCACCCTTCTTCTGGTGTTTTTAGTTCAATAGATTGATGTGGACATCTATTTAGGGTGTAGATAGTATAGGACACTGCCTCTGCCCAATATTTCTCAGGCAAGAGTGCATTTGAAAGCTGGCACCTAACACTTCCAAGCACTATTCTATTGAGCCTCTCAGCAACTCTTTTTTGTTGAGGTGTGTATCTCACTGTCTTGTGCCTCACAATTCACTTTTCCCTGCAAAACAAGTTAAACTTCTCTCCACAAAACTCTAATCTATTGTTAGTCCTTAGGTGTTTAATATGCTTAGATGTTTATTTTTCAATCAAGGTTTCCACTCTTTGAATTTCCCAAAGATCTCATCTTTAGTTTTTAGAAAATAGACCCAACTCTTCCTTGAAAAATCATCAACAAAACAAAGGAAATACCTTGCTCCACTAAGTGAAGGAGAGTATGCAGAACCCCAAAGGTTAGAGTGCACATATGCAAGTATTTCTTTGGTAGTATACTGCCCCTTTTGAAAACTTTGTCTGGATGCCTTTCCAAGGATACAATGCTCAAATAATTTTAGATTATTTCCAACCCCGTTAGGAATTATTCCTTGTTTTGAAAGAACTTGAAACCCCTTCAAACTGATGTGGGATAATCTTTTGTGCCAGAGTTCATCTTCTGTAGGTTCTCCATCTGAAGCCAATAAGGTTGATTGCGTCATCTGAACATCTTTGACATACAAGCCATTTACCTTAATAGCCACTACGATCACCTTTGAGTCTTTAATTACTCAAATGTGCCTATAACTCCTTTATATCCACACCCAATGGAGTCAAACATGAAGATTTCCATGAATAGCGGAATGATCGTTCCAAATTCTATTCAAAATTGAACACTAACAATTACAGTCAAGAAACGGAAACTTACAGGTCATGCATAATACAAAATTATAGCATGCTTAACCATGAGATCAAGGGATAAAGTATACATACCTTTGAAGACTCATTTTTCAAACTCCTTCGATCACGAACGCTCGTTCAGTCTCCAAGACAGCAACACACGAACGCTCGAACACAACGACCGCAACACAACACGATCAACAACAAACACAAACTTAATGATCTCCAAGATCATGAACCCAACGAACGGCCTACAAAACCTCGAACTCAGTCGAGTTGAGTGAGGACACCACCTCAATGATTACCTTGGAATTCTCAGTGTGAGAATCCAGAAGTGTGGCCTCTGTATGGACTTGGTTAGAGGACGAGACTGGAGGAACAACAATTGTGTAGACGATTAAGCAAGTGGGAGATGACTTAGTCTATCGTATAGACGAATGCTTAATCGTGTAGAAGAAGGCAGCCTATCGTATAGACAATGTCCTGCGATCATTTAGCTACAAGCAGTTGAGTGAACTATCGTATAGTAACACTTCACGATCGTCTAGTCTCTCTATGAGCTATCATTTAGTGAAATGATTCCACTTAATAGAAATCCATGAGTTCCTTTCTGAGAATAGCAACTGTTATAAATTTAGGAAAACACTTTTCCTTTTATCTCACGGTTACCATAAACCACCAATGACCTCTCACTCAATTGGTTATTAGAGAAACAGAGATGATTATCCAACAATTAATATTATTATAAATATATATGATAACCAACTTACCATATTATATTTATAACCTATAGTTTCAATATTTCATCTCATGAAACATATAAACCATAGCTCTTTTTCTATTTTATGGTACTTAATGTAAATCATATTTACATTAATCCTCCACTTGATGTATCTCATACATCACACTGATCATATCACTGAAATGTTCAGTACGACAACAACAGCTAAAAGACCAAAGGTTTCTCCAAAGGAAAACGCCCATCTTTGGCATATAAAGTTAGGTCACATCAACCCCAATAGAATTGAGAAGTTGGTGAAAAGTGGGCTTCTAAAGAGTTTACTGGAAAAGAGGTCACATCAACCTCGAAGGCAAGATGACCAAATGACCTTTTACTGGAAAAGATTACAGAGCCAGGGAAGCCTTGAAGCTTATACATTTAGACCTCTGTGGTCCAATGAATGTTAGAGCTCGAGGTGGCTATGAATACTTCATCTCTTTCATAGATGATTATTCAAGGTTTGGGTATCTCTTCCTAATGCAACGTAAGTCTGAAGCCCTTGACATGTTCAAGGAGTATAAGGCTGAAGTTGAAAACTTGTTAGGTAAGAAGATAAAAACACTACGATCTGATCATGGTGGAGAGTATATGGACCTCCAATTCCAGAGCTATATGATAAAACATGGGATTGCATCCCAACTCTCGCCCACTGGTACACCTCAGCAGAATGGTGTATCAGAAAGGAGAAACAGGACCTTGTTGGACATGGTTCAGTCTATGATGAGTTATGCTCATCTTCCAGACTCGTTTTGGGGATATGTAATGTAGACTGCATGTTATATCCTAAACAACGTTCCCTCAAAAAGTGTTTCTAAAACACCTTTTGAGTTATGGAGAGGTCGTAAAGGTAGTTTACGCCACTTCAGGATTTGGGACTATCTGGTGCATGTGCTAGTGACTAATCCAAAGAAGTTGGAACCGTGTTCAAAAGTTTGCCTCTTTGTAGGCTATCCTAAGGAAATGAGAGGAGGATACTTCTATGATCCGAGTGAGAACAAAGTGTTTGTTTCCACTAATGCTATCTTCTTGAAAGAAGATCACATGAGGGATCATAAGCCACGAAGTAAGCTCGTTTTACATGAGATCTCTAGTGAGACTGAGACTGCTGAGGGTTCAACAAGAGTTGTTGAACAGATCGATAGATCAACAAGAGTTGTTGAGGTCAGAACGTCTAGTCAACCAACTCAAGAGTTGAGACTGCCTCGATGTAGTGGGAGGGTTATAAACCCACCAGATTGCTACATGGGTTTGACTGAAGCCAAAACATCATTACGAATGATGGGGTCAAGGATCCATTTTCTTTTAAGAAAGCAATGTAGGATGTTAACAAAGATGAATGGGTTAAGGCCATGAACCAGGAAATGGAGTCTATGTATTTCAACAACATCTAGAAGCTTGTTGATCCATCTGATGGGGTAAGACCTATTGGGTGTAAGTGGATCTATAAACGAAAGAGAGGTGTAGATGGAAAGGTACAAACCTTTAAGGCTAGACTCGTGGCAAAGGGTTATACCCAGGTTAGGGGAGTTGACTATGAGAAAACTTTCTCACATGTTGTCATGCTGAAATCTATCAGGATTCTTCTGTCCATAGCCACATTTTATGATTATAAATATGGCAAATGGACGTCTAGACTGCCTTTCTTAATGGTAATCTTGAGGAGACCATCTATATGACTCAACCAGAGGGGTTCATAGTTCTAAATAAAGAGCAAATAGTTTTCAAGCTTAATAGGTCCATTTATGGGCTGAAACAAGCATCTAGATCTTGGAACATCAGATTTGACACTTCTGTCAAGTCGTTTGGCTTTAACCAAAACGTTGATGAGCCTTGTGTTTACGAGAAGATCATCAACAGCTCAGTAGCTTTCTTGGTACTGTATGTGGATGATATCCTACTCATTGGGAATGATGTAAGGTATCTGATTGACATTAAGAAGTGACTGGCTACCCAGTTCCAAATGAAAGATTTTGGTGAGGCACAGTATGTTCTCAGGATCCAGATCACTCGGGATCACAAGAACAAACGGTTAGCCTTGTCTCAGGCATCATACATCGATCAAATGTTGACCAGGTACAGGATGTAGGATTCCAAGAGGGGTTTATTACCTTTCAGGCATGGAATCATTCTGTCTAAGGATCAATGTCCTAAGACACCTCAAGAAGTTAAGAAGATAAGATGGATTCCCTATGCTTCTGTTGTAGGAAGCTTGATGTATGCAATGTTGTGTACTAGACCCGACATTTGCTATGCAGTAAGGATTGTCAGTCGGTATTAGTTCAATCAAGGATTTGATAACTGGATGGTGGTCAAGACGATCCTCAAGTATCTTCGGAGAACGAGGGTCTACATGCTTGTGTATGGACATAAGGATCTGATCCTTACGGGATATAACATTGTTCATCCCTTTATAAAGGCCCTTACAGCTAAAGTGTTCAAGGGTCACCTGGAAAGTCTAGGTCTGTGGAACATGCGACATCTTGTCTAGGGAAAGTGGGAGATGATACTGGGGTATGCCCTAGTTTATTATATATTGTACATTTTCATATTGTATTGTACATTAGTCTCCCGAGTCATTAAGACAAGTGGAAGATTGTTGGAATTGGTGTCCTAATTCTCCCAGAGTCTCGTTGTTTTGTAAAGATGCACATTGTTTAATGAATAAAATAAGTGTTATTTAATTTTGGTGTTTACTCATATCCAATAAACAAATATCCTTGGTTATCTTATGTGAACTTAAGCATGTATATGTGATATAAAAGTGGATCATGCCTTAAGTGATAACCTAAATAGGTATGTAGTATAAGGATTAAGATGGGATACCTGATCCTGGTGATACTACGGATACGACCCGCTTTGTAGAGGTTACAAGTGTTGTAAACTACTACAGATGGTAGATCCTGACCATTCATGTGGAGACCTGAAGCGGGGGTGTCCTATACAAAGAGTTTGTATAAGAACTAGACCACGAGATGACTAGACTCTGTATATAATGTCGTTGATACTAGAGATTTACATCTAGTGGAGGATTGATGTAAATGAGATTTATATTAAGTACTATGGAATAGAAAAAGAACTGTGGTTTATATGTTTCATGAGATGAAATATTAAAAATATAGGTTATAAATATAGTCTTGGAGTTTGCATGAGCGTTTGTGATCGAGGGAGTTTGGAGATGAGTCTTCAAAGGTATGCATAATTCTATCCCTTGATCTCATGTAAAGCATGCTGTAATTTCATATTGTGCATGACCAGTTAGTTTCTGTTTCTTTATTGTAATTTTGTATGTTGAAATACAAATGGAATTTGGAATGATCATTCTGCTGCTCATGGAAATTCTGATATTCGATTTCCTTCACCAAAAACACAGAGACCCTTACAAATTAACACTTTATAATCAAAAGAAAGCTTTAATTAGAGGCAATTAAACCCGTAAACATTCATCAACATCCATCCACAAACGCATTTAACATTTAAACGCAATTCAGAAAACCCACCACGACTGTAAAAGAAGTTCAAAACAGAAGTGAAATTTTGAATATCAGAATAACCTAGCTTTGATACCAATTGAAAGAAATCAGACATGAGGATTTCCATAAGTAGAGGAATGATCGTTCTAAATTCCATTCGAATTGAACACTAACAATTACAGTTAAGAAACGGAAACTTACAGGTCATGCACAATACGAAATTATAGCATGCTTAACAATGAGATCAAGGGATAAAGTATACATACCTTTAAAGACTCATTTTTCAAACTCCTTCGATCATGAATGCTCGTTCAGTCTCTAAGATAGCAACACATGAATGCTCGAACACAACGACCGCAACACAACACGATCAACAGCAAATATGAACTCAACGATCTCCAAGATCACGAACCCAACGAACGACCTCCAAAACCTCGAACTCAGTCGAGATGAGTGAGAACACCACCACAATGGTACCTTGGTATTCTCGATGTAAGAATCCAGAAGTGTGGGCTTTGTATGGACTTGGTTAGCGGACGAGATTGGAGGAACAACAATCGTGTAGACAATTGAGCAAGTGGGAGATGACTCAGTCTATCGTATAGACGAATACTCAATCGTGTAGAAGAAGGAAACCTATCGTATAGATAATTGTTGGGATTGGTGTCCTAATTTTCTCGAAGTCTCGTTGTTTTGTAAAGATATACATTGTTTAATGAATAAAATAATTGTTATCAAATTCTGATATTTACTCATATCCAATAAACAAAGCTTCTTGGTTATCTTATGTGAACTTGAGCATGTATATGTGATATACAAGTGGATGCATCCTTAAGTGATAACCTAAATAGGTCTGTATATAAGAAATTAAGGTGGGATACCTGATCCTGGTAACACTATGGATACGATCCGGTTTGTAGAGGTTTCAAGTGTTATAAGCTACTACAGATGGTAGATCCTAACCATTCATGTGGATATAATGCGAGTGGGCGGTGTCCTATATAAAGAGTTTTATAAGACCTGGACCACGAGATGAATAGACTCTGTATATAAACGCCGTTGATACTAGAGACTTGCATCTCACTTAAATAACCATAGGTGACACGATCTCAATCCTGAGTGTTTTGGAAACTCTGCATTTGAGGGCAATCATTTGATTAGTATAAGTGAGAGTGGCCAGATTACTAACTCAGCCATGCCTACCTTTTTGGGACTTGTTTGATTGGGAGCTGGGAACTCAATCCACAAGATGAAATTCACTCTTTTTCCGAAGCAAGGAATAAGTAGAGAGATTGCTCCTTAAGGGCTGATTCCGGAGCTTGAAACATAGGGCCAACAACTTCTCTTTGGAAGAGAAGACTCAGTCATAGTAGGACTTTGACTTATGTTCATTAGAGGGATCAGTGGTACTTAAGGAACAGATGTAACTATAGGGCATAACGGTTATTGGCCCAGTTGTACTTACGAGGATCTGTGAAGGGTTGTCGCACCTGCTGATTGGTTAAGATGGACACATAATATATTTGTGGTAAGGAAAATTCAACTGTCATTCTTTAGTGGAGTGCCTGACCAGTTCACGGATGATGATCCGTGACTAAAGAGTTTAGTCAGTTATTCACAGTACTGTTGGAGCTTCGAGTTACAAGTCCATAAGGTCCCTTTGGTAGCTCAATAGATTTAGTTGAGGATCAGTTCTTGGTGTTGATTTGAAATGTTCAAATTGACAAGAGGTATTTTGATTATATATGATATAATCGATATGATGTATGAGAAATATATCTAGTGGAGGATTGATGTAAATGAATTTACATTAAGTAGTATGGAATAGAAAAAGAACTATGGTTTTTTTTTCAATTAAGATGGAAATATTAAAACTATAGGTTATAAATATAGTATGATAAGTTGGTTATCATTTATATTTATAATAATATTAATTATTAGATAATTAATTCTTTTTCTTTAATAACCAATTGAGTGGGTGGTTATTGGTGATTCATGGTAACCGTGAGTTAAAAGGAAAATTATTTTCCTAATTTTAGTAAGTATTGAAAAGTTTTTACAAACGTTGAAAAATTGTTTTTTGAGTTTTTTCTCTTGGCAAAAAGAAACTCACGACGCTTGTCAAGCAAATAACTTATTTACTAAGCGACAACATGTTTTAATAAACAATCGTGTAGTGTTTTGTAGGCGACAAACATTGAGTTAAACGATCGCATAGCTTTTGCTAGACGATCGCTTAGCTTTAACTAAACGATTGGGCATCGACCTATGCGATAGGTACTTGTCATCTCCCACTTGCCCAATCGTGTACACGATCGGTATTTCCTCCTTCTTCTGCCTTAATCCAAGTCCGATCAGAGCCCACCCTCTGGATTCTCACACCGAGAATACCAAGGTAACCTTCTTGGTGGTGTCATACTCAACTCGACACCGTCAAGGTTCTGTGGAGGCCGTTCGTGTTGCTGGAGGGTTCGTGACCAAGGCGATCGCTGAGGACGAGCGCGAAGTGTTCGTGCTGTGTTGTGGTCAAGTTGTTCGAGTGTTCGAGGTTGCTTTGTTCGAGCGTTCGTGAGCAAGTCTACAAATGTTTGTATAGCTTTTTCCTTGTTCATTTGTAGTTGATCATGCTGTAATTTCTATATTGATTGTATAACCGCATGTTTCTGTACGACTGTAATTTGTAATGTTCATTCATGATTGTAATTTGGAATGAGCTTATTTTCACTGCTCATGGAAATCTCGAGTTCGATTTCCTTCAGCCTTGCTATCGTTTAGCTACGACCAGCTGAGTGAACTATCGTATAGTAACACTCCACGATCGTCTAGTCTCTCAATGAGCTATCGTTTAGTGAAACGATTCCACTTGATAACAATCCGTGAGTTCCTTTCCGAGAATAGCAACTCTTATAAATTTAGGAAAATATTTTTCCTTTTATCTCACGGTTACCATAAAACCACCAATAACCTCCCACTCAATTGGTTATTAGAGAAAGAAAGATAATTATCCAATAGTTAATATTATTAAAATATATATGATAACCAACTTACCATACTATATTTATAACTTATAATTTTAATATTTCATCTCATGAAACATATAAACCATAGCTCTTTTTCTATTTTATGGTACTTAATGTAAATCATATTTACATTAATCCTCCATCGAATTTCCTCTTGTCAATTTGAACATTTCAATTCAACCCCAAGAACTGATTCTCAACTTGAATTCATTGAGCTACCAAGGGGACCTTATGGACCTGTAGCTTGAAGCTCCAACGGTATGTGAATAACTGACTAAACTCTTTAGTCACGGGATCTACCATTTGTTAACTGTCGAACATTCCACTAAAGGCTGACAGCTGCACTCTCCTTACTACAGATATATTTTGTGTCCATATCAATCAATCAACAGAGCGATAACCCTTCACAGATCACTCGTAAGTGCAGTTGGGCCAATTACCGTTATGCCCCTATAGTTACATCTAACTCCTTAAGTACCACTGATCTCTCTATAGAACATAAGTCATAGTCCTACTATGACTGAGTCCTCTCTTCCAAAGAGAAGCTGTAGTCACTATGTTTAAGACCCAGAATCAGCCCTTAAGGAAGCAATCTATCTACCCTGCTTCGGGGAAGGAGTGAATTCCATCTTGTGTAACTGAGTTCCCAGCTCCCAAATCAGACAAATCCCCAAAAATGTAGGCATTTTAGTTGGTAATCTAGCCACTCTCACCCATACTAATCAAATGACCACTCTCAAAGGCGGGAGTTCCCAAAACACTCAGGATTAAGGTCATGTCACCTATGGTCATTTAGGTGAGATGTAAGTCTCAAGTATCAACGACATTATATAAAGAGACTATTCATCTCGTGGCTCGGTCTTATACAAACTCTTTGTATAGGACACCTCCGCTCGCATGTCTCCACATGAATGGTCAGGATCAATCATCTGTAGTAGTTCATAATACTTGTAAGCCTCTATAAAGTGGGTCATATCCGTAGTGTCACCAGGATCAGGTATCCCTCCTTAATCCTTATACTACATACCTTTTTAGGTTATCACTCATGATCCACTTGTATATCTCATATATATGCTTAAACTTTCATACAATAACCATAGATCTTTGTTTATTGGATATGAGTAAATGCAAAATAAAATAACTCTTATTTTATTCATAATAATGTGTACAGTTTACAAACTACGAGACTCTGGGAAAATTAGGACACCAATCTCAACAAAACATCCCCAAGGATAGGAGATTTCTCTTCAAGGTAAGAACATGCCTCGCAATTCTGATTAGCTTCACTGTACCATCTTGAAATTTTAAGGAAACAGAGCCAATGCCAACAACCTTACAAGTATTATTATTTTCCATGCAAATCAGTCCTCCATCCCACTCCTTGTAGGTACAGAACCACCCTTTAGATGGTGTCATATGGACTGAACACCCATAATCTATAACCCAATCTTGGGTTTCCATAGAGTTCTGCTTACCACACTCATCAGTTGCTGCCAAAGCATATGAATACACAAAGGAATTCTCCCCTACAGTTGCCTCTGTCTGTTTCCCTCCTTTTTTCTGTTGATTTAGTTTTCTCTTCAAAGAATAGTAGTCTTTCTTCATGTGTCCCAATTTATGACAAAAATGACACTTGGTTTTGGATTTATCACCCCCATTTTGCTTGCCCTTCCCATTATTCTTTGTTTTCCCTTTTGAAAACAATCATTCTCCTCGTTGTTGATCTTTCTTGCTCATTTGTAGTTCAAGCTCTCTAACTCTGACTGCTGAAATAATTGCTTATGTGATAATCCTCTCTCTACCATACTTTGTTGTAGTTTTAACATCTTTAAATGAGTCTAGTAGTGAATTTAATAGGATAAAAGCCTCATTTTCTTCTCCAATATTGTCTCCCATAGACCTGAATTCAGATGACAGCTTCTTGAATTCATTCAGATTTTCTGTGAGGGATTTTGCAGCATCCATTCTATATGTAAAGAATCTTTCCCTCAAGAACGCTTTATTAGGAAGATCTTTATTGAGATATATTTCAATTAATTTGTTCCATAAATCAAAAGTAGATTTCTGATCAACAATTTACCTTAAAACACTGTCAGTAAAATTTAAAACAATAGTTCCATAGGCATTTACCTCCATTGTTTCCTTTTCTGCCTCCGTGAGTGTTTCAGAGAGCTTTGTTGGGTCTGTGATGGCCAAAAAGTTTTTTGCTGTCCCAACACTGCCTTGATCTTAGCTTTCCACAAATTTGTTTTTCCATGAAATTTTTCAATTTCAAACTTAGTTGCAGCCATTCTTGAATTTCATGATTGACTTTGTCTGAACCTTTTATTGCAAGAATTAAAATCTTGAATCAATCTTGAGTTTTTTTTTTGGCTCTGATACCACTTGTAGCCCAGACCACTAACTTGTTTTTCTTTTTGCAGGCCCAAACTTAACCAAGGTAACCAACCCAACTCTCTTGTCTTGAAGTCTTAGCCCAACTTAAAACAAGATAGTGGATTTAGGAAAGTTTTTCTTCAGCCTTTCTCGACTGCCATGTACCAGCTAAGGCTGATAATCTTTTCAGCTTGTCAATAAAAACAGAGTGAGAAAATCAATGTGTATCTGATGGCTTCGAGAGAGGTTTTCTTCTTTCTTTGGTCTTCCGAGTTCTTGAGGGTTTTGAGGAAGAACTGATGAATTCGAGCCTTCCGCCTTCGGTGATTGTCACACCCTCTCCCAAATTACCCTCTTAATCTGGAAGAGGATATGACGGTGGTAGTTACTAGCCTTACTGCCAGCACTCGCCATAGCCTTCTAACCTAATTACCAACCTGTTAAACATTAATAATCTACGCATACAACACGCCTCCATAAGGTTCTACATAAGATTATATAAACCCATGCAAACAGCCATGACATAACATTTACGGAGAAAATATTTACAGTTAGGCCCAAACATCACTAACAAAGCCCTAGTTCCTCACAAAACATGTGTACATAAACAGACCATCAACCTAAGTCTTCTTAATAAGCCGGGCCTTTCAGTGGCAAGCAGCAGCAAGATCAACCTTGAGGAATCTAACCGCTACCTGGAAAAGGAAAACATATAAAATCTGTGAGCTAGTAGCCCAATGAGTGACTATAAAATCATATTACACCATGCATTATATCACTATAAATAAGTAAATACACCGATGAGCATCTCAAGCAACTTCCTCTAAACATAAACATTGATAACCATTCTTAGACATCATTAAACATCATTATTCCTTAGTTGAGAACGAGCCTACATCGCTCTAGCTCCCAATGTCTGTTATCAGCCAAGAGACCCATACTTCGGCCTCTCATTCAGAACTACCTACGTGCACGTGGAGTTTTCTAAGTACCGTCAATACCTTAGGTACTATTACCCAAATACCTTCTCCGTGTCCTTCAGTACCGGGTTATTTCTTAGCATCAAATTAAGTTTCATTGCATGCCATTTACACAAGGACTTATTCTATCATAGCCTTCCTCCAGAACGCATGCTTCAACATTAAAAACTTAACTTTTGTAATAAATTCACAACATACCTTGGCCTGCGTTTAAACATATACAAGCCGGAGAAGATATTCTAAGTTATTCATTAGACATTTGTTGCTTGAGGAAGTATAAATTCATCATCAACATCACCATAACTTACATGGTCTTTTATGCATAAGTATTGAAAACATTAAGTTCGTTTAGTCACTCACAACTCGTCGGGGCTCTTAACGGTTTATACGCCTCTCCTAGCTCTTCTTGGCCTGAAAGGACATAATTCCCGGTTAAATTCTTTAGAATTCTCAGCAAAATACCTCAGATATTTCGTTTACTAATGAAACTTTCACCAACAATCTCAGCATTACTAGTGAGATAACCATCATGAGTGAGATCATCCTCATGAGCGAGATCCTCATGAGTGAGATCATCCTCATGAGCGAGATCCTCATGAGCGAGATCAAGTATTTCACTAGCAAGTCTTCAACCTAGCGAGACTTACCTCCTCTAACTAGCTTTGCTTCCTCACCGACGAGATTCAGCCCAAGGTTCCAACGAGATTTCCTTATTGAGCGAGATTTAGCACAAAAATCAGCGAGATTATCATCCTGAGCGAGATTCTCATCCTCCTTATCTCGCTCTCTACGGTGAGCTGTTTGCTTGTTCTTCCCAAGCAGCTACCTGCTTACACACAAATTTTTTGTTTCAACTTCAAAAATTTATAACTCAAAATTCAGAACTCTTTTCAAGAAACTTCCTTCTATAAACTTGTTTATAATTAAGTTAACTTTCGTACCCTAAAATATCAGCCAAAAATTCCTTGTAGTTTGGCCTGGAATATCCAATTTTCACCTCGAGCCCTGATTAATCTGAGAATCTGCCCCTTCTGCAAATTCTTCAATTTTTGTTCTTCTCCTCCTGAAATCTTTCTCTAGCAATACAACCTCGAAAACTAGATTCTCCCAGCTTTCAAATGGTACTGATTTCACTTAATTTGCTCATGCCAATTGCCGAAACCAAGCTTTTGAAATTCTGTTTCTTTTTATTCTTCCTACTGCCTCCCAAATTGAATGATTAAACTGCCACATCACCCCGCACTTAGTGCCTCCAGCCAAAATCATTTAGTGAGCTCCTTCATTTAATTTGTTTTTCCTTCCCTTCCTCCATCACTCCTGTAAATAAACATGGATATCCACTTATCAAATATTTAATATAATATTCCTTTGGCAAAACATGCTTATCTAGGAAACCTAGAGTTTGGGGTTTACAATGATACACTTGTATGAAGTCAGAAATGGAAAGAGGATGCAAAGATGAACAGGAAGAGAGCCAGGGAAGAGGAAAAAGAGAGAACACAAGGAGATTTAAGTGGTTCGACTAAGAGCCTACATCCACTGTGCAAAAGGGAGAGTATACTTCTTATTGCTTCTTCTTTTGATTTTTATAGAAAAACGAACTCTATCACTCACTCTCATTTTCTTCCCTTTTATACAGGTTTTCATTTACAAAAGAAAGAAGCTCATGGTAAGCTGGTGGTTACAACAAACAAAACAGAAAGAAAAATTATCAGATAAGCTTACTACTAAACTCTTGTCTCGGTTCTTTCTGTTACATTAGTTTATGGTTAAATTTTTCCAAATAAGTTGAGTTTTTACCGACTTTTGCTTATTAAGTTTTAAAAACATATTAACATGACGTCCTTTCTTGCATGCAAATGATTATTATTATATCAAGTTCTATAAAATGTTACTTCAAATTAATAACGAGGAGTAGTTTAAAGATCTATTGAAATTACACGTGTATGTAAATATTTGAAAGTATATGAACTGTAATTGAATGAAAGTTAAGATTAGAGACCAAAATAATAGTTTTCACCTTTTTATAGTTCGACAATAAGTGACGTTGGAGATTACAAAAGGGTAAAATCAAATTTGGAAGAAATTCGAGAGATTCAACAATGTGTGGAAAAAAAAAAAAGAATCGAACCACTGATTTCAAAGTTAATAATATAAGTATTGTATCAGTTGAACTATGTTCATTTTAATAACAATATGTGAGATTAGTATAATCACTATGCATGTATCCTTCAAACTTTGAGTTTTTATTTAACTGATTTATTTGCATATATGTCATTATATGAGTTAGAAGAAATTGAGTGAAAACTTATTATTTTTTTTTTTTAAAAAAAAAGGGTATTCAACAAAAGATGAGGAAAAATGTACTTTTAATTTTTTTAAGTTTGAAGTTAGTGTATTTTTAGTCTCTGGAATTTGAACTTGGTGTCTATTTGATTTTTGAAATTTAAAAAGGGCTCTTTACTCGCTTTTAAATAATAATAAAACAAAATGAAAAAGAAAGAAGAAAGAAAAATCAAGATAAAAAAGTACTTCACAATTCAGTATGCTTTAAGATTGATACAAACAACATTTCCCAGTTTCTTGTTTGAAAAAAAGAAAAAGAAAAACAAAACAGAAAACAGTTTGTTTTACAAGTTAAAAATTCTGGCCTTTTTATCTCTAACAAGACAACAAACATCCTTCATCTCGTAGGATCAGCCACTTCTTCACAACACTCTTTCTAGTAAAATATGTATAGATTTTTCAAATATCATGAAATTACATTACATTTTCATGGTATGTCTGAAACAACATTGTCTTCTTTATCCCCTTTTTGGGTATCCAAAAGGGGATGTTTCAAACACTTGTCTTCTTCTTCTAATTCCTTTTCTTTACTTTTCCCCCACAGAACTGAGTAAAGCCCAAGTGTTATAAGAACAGCACCAATAACCCTGAATCATGAGAAAAAATGGATTAGTCTTCATATAATGTCTATAGAAAAAAGGTCTTTCTTTTTGTTGTGTTTTCATTTCTCGAGTAGTTGATTTTACCCGCCGGAGAATAACCGATCGCCGAGGATGAGAAACGCCATGATGGCTACTAGGAAAGTTTGGAGAGGCTGAAAGACAGCAACAAAGACAGGATCACTTTTGTGGATGCACCATGTTTGGAGAGAGAAGACAATGCCAGAAGCTACAACACCCTACAAAAGTCAAAGGAACAAACTTAGGTCAGTTGGGAGATTGTTTGTTTTCATATGGTTTTATAATGGAAACCAATGAATTGAAATTAATGGAAGAGTTCAGAGTTTGGAGAGTGAGTTTTTACAGCATATATGATTGTGAAGAGTTCTTCAGCAGATTGGATTTTCCAGTATTGATAATCTGTTTCCACAAAGCCAGCTATGACTAGGAATTGGATCAGTCCAAAGAAGCATGTGTATGAAGTTATTGTTAGTTTTGCTGGATACTTTTTCAATAGAGAAGCCTGCAAAAAGTGATGAAAATTCTCAGTTTTGGACTGATCGATTGACTTAAAAACTTAAACTTTGATGGGTAAAGGTAAATTTAATTTTTGATCATCTAATGCTCCCCTCACTCATGGGTTTGAAATAGTTAGAGGACCCAACAAGTGGAAATCAATATTAACTCCTAGACCAACTGCTCTAATACCATGTTAAATCACTGATTGCCCAAAAGTTTAAGCTGATGGGTGAAGGAAAATTTAATATTATATCATCTAACACTCCTCTCACACGTGGACTTGAAAAATGTAGAAGACCCAACAAGTGGAAATCAATATTAATTGAGGAAATAACGTACCATGTTAAATCACCGATTAACCCAAGAATTTAAATTGATGGGTGAAGGTAAATTCAATATTATATCATCTAACATGAATTAACATTCATGTACATTTACCTTTGAACTCTACCTAAATCATCTTAAACCAATGCAAATATTGTCTTTTTAGTTACAAATCTGTGATGTTTCCCAACTCTGATCTGATATGAAGCTTTGACTTTACTTCTGAACTCTACCTAAAAGGTCTTAAACCAGGGGATAATAAATTATCTTTTAGTTGTAAATCTATGAGGCTTTTGGACACTGTAAAAATGTAATATGGATATGGTTATGGGAAGGAAAATGAATATGACCTGAAAAACCATCCAACCAGCCCAAGAAAGGCAGTGGCCTAACAGGTAAATACAACCCCATCTCCAGTTCTGCACTTTAATTGAAGGGTCATCCATCTCTAAGATGCTACTTCCTTGAGTTAGGTAGTTGTTGTGGAGAAGTGGAGGGCCTCTATAGAGAGTGATCACAGTTGCACCTCCAACACTTCCAATGGTTCCCAAAATCTTTGCCAAACCATCTCTCCTTCTGAAGTTGACTTGCTCAAGCCTGAAATAGACAGGAAGTTTGAAACAAAAGACATTAGATCGTTGAAGAAACTGAACACTTCACTTACAGAAAAGAAAATGCCATTACAGGCTAGAACTGTAGTGTATGTTGGAATGCCTTGAATCGGTTATCTGGTGTTCCAAATGATCAACTACAAGGATTTTGACCCTAAGATTTAAAGGAGTGTGTAACTTAAACTCTATAACCTTAGAGGTGCCTCTTAATCTAAAATCTTATTTTTTTTTCTCTAACAATAAAACTGTTCTCCCTCTCTGCCCGTGCACATAGTTAATCTATTAGTGAATCACGTAAATCTATGTGTCAATTCTCTATTGTTTACCTTTTTCTATTTATCTTTATTTTTCGATTTCACAACATTATTTGTACCTCAGAACAGAAGCCATCACAAAGGTAATTGCAGGAACTGAGTTTTGCATTGCAGAAGCAAAAGTTGGAGATGCATAGTTTAGCCCCAAGAGATAAAATCCTTGATTGGCAGTAATCCTGAAACAAGGCAAGTTCCATACATTTTATAAGATAAAAAAGGAAACAAAAATCAAAAGAAATGGAAAGCTCTTTTTGATCTCTTACCCCAATAAAGCTAGAAGGAAGAACTGAAACAGCAAAGAGAAAGTAAGAGGTGGCCTTTCATTCCTGAGAAAATACCAATAAAACCACCTTCAACACAGATGAAAGGATAAACTATCACATCAAATAACTTTATACAACAAATCTACAAACTTACTTCTCTAGAAAATAAGCAAAAGGACTCAACAGAGCTAAGGCAATCGCATTTCGATACACCGGATAAACGACTTTACTAACACCAATGTTTAAAGCAACTCTCGACACAATGTGAAATCCTGCATAACACAACTGCAAAGCAACCAATCCAAGAAGGAGCATTATTTTCTCAGAGACAAGATTTCCCTTTGCCATATTTGCTTGTTTGTTTCACTCTCTTTTGCCTTAACAGTCACAATAAACTAAACAAAAGTACTTCCTATATATATACTATTTGATAATTGAAAACTAGGCAACTACCAAAATGAGGCAAAATGCAAAGGCTTGTCACAATCATGAATCTGCTCATTATTGGCAATATCCATTTGCATAAAAAAATTAATCTTTTGCATGAATTTTAGGTTCTAACTGTGATTGAAACATCCCAATTTTAATTTTTTTTTTTTTTTTTAAAAAAGGCTCTGAATGTTGACTTTTGAAATGGATTTTGTTGGGGAGACAGTATTGGCATTAAGCATGTTAGCCAGATAATGAAAGAGAGGATGATCTCAGTTTTCATTTGGCTTGGCAGCAAGATCCCACTACTTATTTTATCTTTATATATGTTTAATATTGACTCTTGTCTCCTAATACGTATTATCATAATGAGCTAATTATGGCTGCTTAACAATCTAATTGCTGGTTTAGACAGGAATATTAGTTTATTTATAAAAGGATACATGATGTAATATTATCAATAATTGTGATTATAGCAGTTGAATTATGCAACTAGGATAACCATATTGATTATGATGTTGGTGTATGATCCTTGTAAAAAATGAAGAAAATTGATCAATTGGTTTATTGTTAGTGGAACGAATCAAATGAGGGGAAGAACCAAGGATTGGCATGTGCTTGTGATTATTGATTGGACAATTTTTCTTTTCTTTTTTCTTTCTTTATTGTTGGAACAATTTTCTTTCTTTCCTGTTTTGTTGGGACAATTTATACGTTGCTATTTTTCTTATATGTAAATCTCTGAGAAAACCATAGAGTGAAATTTAGGATGAAAAATTTTACAAATTTTGCTGTGCATTAAAAGATTTCTTCCCCTCTAATTTTAATCTATTGTACAAAAAAATTCGGACGTGCCACTCATAAAAAGAAAAATATTCTAATCACTTGAACCAAGACGATTTCAACTTGTGGTTAGTGTTAATATAATTCTCAAAATTGATTAAAAAAAAAAAAAACAAAACTAGACTCACCTAACTCTTTCATCCATGGAAGAAGAAGAAAATCAAGTGGTAAAAAATAGCACTCAAAATGTTCCACCTTTCACAAATAATATCTACGATATTAAGTCTCAATCTTCGTCTTAACTGAGATTCCACCAAAAATGTCTAAAAAATCGTTAGTTTGAACATACCATTTAAAGAAGTTTAATTTTTGTTTTGGTCGTAGAATTAATTTAAGATACACCGAGATGAGTCATTAAAACAATAAGCCAAAAAGAATGTTAGTGAAAAAAATTATTTCTAATAATTTTCTAAGAAAGCCCTCGGTTCCTATTGCTTCTCTTCCAAATAATAGAAAAATATGAAAACCATCTTTAATTATGATGCATGTATATGAAACTAGACGTTTAAATGTATATAATTATGTCCCTTTAATTAATAGGAGTGGTTCTCAATGGCCCATCTATTTGAATATATATATTATCAAACAATACAATAGAAAAATGCATACAATAAATTCATGTGATGACAAGTAAGTGACACATAGATCTCTTTATAACAATACAAATCAGACGAATCTCCACCAATTATTTACCTTTCCAATCATGAGATTCTTCCACCATGATGCAACTTAAATCAACACAACATAATATGAGAAAGAACAATGTGACGTTAATGGAAAGGAGATTGATTTACATTATACAATCAGGAAAAAAAATAGATTCCCTTTAAACTATTCATAACAATCTCAGCCATCCCGATTGGTTCAACTGCCCATGAACTTTAGGCACAATCTGACAATCACAGCTTAAAACAGAGCATGGAAAATAGGTACACAAGTTCAATTCAATATTTGCAATTTAGATGTCCCTACTTTGAAGTGATTTGAGTTATGGATATCATTGAGTTCCAATCATGAAATCATTACTCCTGATTGTTTGTCATAGATAAGAATACATATCTAAGCATGAAATCAACACTATAGTTGTGTTTATACATATTCCACCAACATACAAACAACTAAGAAATCTTTACTTGCACAATATTGTTGGAAGGTAATAACATCAGTATCTTACAAAATCTTGAGACTGAAGTTGCACACAAATTTATACACTACTGTTTCCACATCAGTTTCCAAATTCTCCATGTCTCTTAACTCGAGGGAATTCAAACTTGCTAAGCCCACTTGTGCAAAAAAGTTGATATCTTGAGAGCTGGCTTATACAGCATTAGTAACACAGAAATCTAAGACTCGGAATTATTTCTTTCCTTGTCATTTGGGCTTGAAGACGATGATGATTGCCGTACAGTTATCTTTGCAGCGCCGCTCACGAATTGCTTCCCTCACAAGACGTCGACTTATTGATGCTACAGGCAAGCCGTCCTGTTCAACAAGGATATATTTTGTAATTCTTGATCAACATGAGTGTTTAATAAGACAAAACAACTTACCATAGTCGGCCCCTCATGCAAAAGTCAGAAGAATACATACAACGTTGACATCGTAAACCATGATTCTCATGAAAATTTAATTAACAAATGACCTGAGTAAAAATTGAAAGCAACGGAAGTTCTGCAGCTACATAACACTCAAATTTATTTATGCGCACAGTCACTGACACACAGTGAACGTGTGCAATTTGATTGAAGATGATTCCATCATATTCTAGACATGTCTTGCGTGCATCCAAAAGGAATCGCTAAGCTAATTTAGGGTTGGATGGAAGATCGTGAAAAGAGTTGGATTCAATTCTTAGACTCTTCACTCACGAGATTAACACAGAGCATAAGATTATAAAAGAATCCAAGTCTGCATCTCTTGCAATCTTAGTTCTTTGTCAAAAGGGGAGGAATCGATCAATCATATTTTTTTTACTCATCCCTTTGTGATGTCCATATGGAACAATTGTCTTCAACCTGCTAATTTTCGCTGGTGTTCCCCTCCAACGAAGCAGTAAATATTTGTTCAAAGCTTCTACGGCTAAGGATTCTTTTCTTTTCTCTTTGACAAGACGGGGACCTTTCAGATGACTATGATCAGCTTTATTTCGCTGGAATGAACAAAATAACTATTAAGGATACAATTTTGGGGTTTTGGGCACTGATGACCCAAAATTTGGAAAAAATGAAATATGCCCCACTTTTTAAAACTTAAATTTTTTGACCTTACATCATTAGCATGAAATTACCAAAACAGACAATTGTCCATGCAGATTAGGATTTCGCTGTCGCTACTCTCCCTCCTCTTGCTCCTTTGAGTTAGGTTTTTCACTCTTTATTTTCTCTCGTTCTCATTCTCGCTCTCGCTCCTCTTGCTTCTCACGCTCCTTTGGGTTCAAATTTTTTTCACTCCTCACTCTCTCTATTTTCTTTTGGGTCATGCCATAGTAGCGGAGCAAGAGTCGAGTCTATCACGCACACATAATTAGGTCATATTAATTTCTGCAGAGGATGACGCAAGCAAAAGGTCCAAAAACTAAAGTTTCAAAATGTGGGATGTTTCATTTTGGGCCCAAAATTTGGGTTGATTATACAGTTATCTCTACAATTTCAACGACCCAACAGACCTTTGATGGCGCTTACCCTTGGACCATTCGGTCGTGTATTCTCTCTAAGAATTTTGATGAACATTCTTTTTTTTCTTTGATAAAATCTCTAAGAATTTTGATGAACATTCTTATTGTGATATCCAAGTCAACTAAAGAGGTTTTCTATTTTTATCAACTCTTTTGGCTAATAGGGCCCCTTCCATTTATTGTGACCTTCATTGTTAACTTTTCGGAAAAGGATTTCAAGTTTTCAACTACTCATTTAAAATTTTCAGATAAAGGAGAAAAACAATATGTCTTCAAACAAAATACCAACCGCACATGTCCTTTATCTAAAAAATAGAAAAAACAAAAAATAAAACCTCTATCTAGAGTTCCTGTTTCCCCATTAAAGTTATATGACATCTGAAATAGTAAATAAATGAAAACAACCAATAACAATAAATAAAGTTCATCTATGCAACAACTCAACCTAATGTTCATTTAAGCCTAAGCCATAAACGGATGCCAAAATATATTTTGTAAGAAAAAGAAGAATGCCAAAGTTGCGCCAATAGTTTTATTTTGACATAGCCAACCAAATATCATTTGTTAGAATAACGGAAACTGTGTTTGAAGATAAGATTAATGTGAAAATTGGTTCCTCTAAGCAAGGGTAAACAATAAAATGGAGTACTTCATGACCATGAAGTTATCACTCAGCAAGATTCTTGGTAAAAGAAAGAAAAGAAAAAAGAGAAAAGAAACATGGCCCCTACCTTCAATAATTTCTGGACAAAATCGACGGCATCACTTGGTCCAAAAACCTGAAACAATTTTGAAGGAAATCAAGAAGGAGAGAGAAAAGGAGATAAGGAAATGACAACAATCACAGGAACGATGGAACAAAAGAATCAATAGCACTGAAAGTCAAACTAACCCCCCAAAGTCCATCACATCCAAGAATGATAAAATGCTCCCTATCAGTCAATTCAAAAGAATGAACGTCTGGAGTTGCGATAACACCCAACTGCAAGTAGTATGTGGTTGTGGCTCAGATTTCAGTTCAAAAAATAATGGCAAACAGAGAATGTTTGGTTATAGTTTCCTTAATGCTAAAAGCATAAAGGCAACTTAAAAGAGAACATTTGGTTATAGCTCATAAGGGAAAATGGACAACCTCAGATTGGGGTCTATCACAGAAAAAAGGTCGTCAATTAAAAGATTTCAGTTTGTTATAATTTCTTTCAAGATGCTATGTTTCTCATCCATCTTAACCTTTGCCATGAGATTTTAAACTATAAACAACTAAAACCAGGAATTAATGGACAATAAGGGTGTATGTATCAATGCATTAAAACCTTTTTGAATTGGCGATCTCCAAATGCCCGAGAAACTTCAAGACGACCCTGCAAGCGACCATTTGAACCAACAACACCACCAGCCTGAAATAATTCATATTTTTTTTTTAGCTCTAATCAGGATGGCAAAGACTAGTGCAATTTGATGTACAATGATAAATGCCGGCAACAATTCTGTGATGCACTAACCAGGCTGCATACATATCCAGAATTGTATAACATCAAACATTCATACATCTTATTAAGGCTTTTTTTTCATGAGAATATCTGAAATTCACATCAGATTTCTGCTAAGTTAATACTAATTATTTTGTTTCGAAGTTCCACAGGAGATCTGGATGCCCCTTCCATGGATCCATTGGACCTCGAAACCTTAAAAATGTCCATTTGAGAGAACCCAAACATTGATCCAAGTCCAACAGATGCAATTTTTTAAACTATATTCATTAATTTAGTTAAAGACAAGACTCAGCAGTAGGCATGTCTGATATCACATATCATAGACAGCATAGTGAAGGTAAGTAAGCATCACAAAGGAATTTCTTTACTCGAGTGCAAATTTCTTCCCCTTGTTGAAGAGTATCATTATCGACTGTGCATATGCCAAAAAGTTCACTTGAGACTATTTGCTCCTTCAATGATCATCATTTTGAATGTAAGAGTGTGATTCTTGGTGCTTATCAGCCAAGTAGCAATTTGCCAAAGAGCAGGAGGCAATAGAAAAAAAATTCCTTACTCCAATCTTTTAATCTCTTTTTTGTTGCCAGCCAATGAAACACTAAATATGCTAAGCTATCCAACAGATGTATGTATAGAATATATTGTTGAAAGAGACATCCTGAACCTTTCCTATTTCTGATAAAAGGAATCCTTTAAACTTAAATGATAAGATATCACATACAACGCTCCAACTATCTATTAGTATGGTATAGTTCTGAATCTTCAGATGATATCTCTCATTGACCACACAAAGATTATAATGCTATTGAAGCATAAATCATTTGCTTGTCGTATGTCTTGCTTGCTGTTACCCTTCTAGCTAGTGCCTTCTTTTCTTTTCTTGTTCTTTTCTTTAGTAACACAAATAATCCACCTTCATAGTTCTTACCTTTTGAATGTCTGTTCTTTAAAAGAATAAAGGTTCTTACCTTTTGAATGCGAGCTCTCTCCTGTGGGTAGATTGCCTTATGTTCCCTTGTCAAAACGATAGCCTTTAAAGAGCTTCCACCATTAGGATTATTCGTCGATTTATCAGTAGTCAAAGATCGGGCTACAACTGCTTTAGCATCACCAATATTAGCAACAAAAACCTATAAAATTCCTTAGTCAGAAAAACACTATCTTGAAAATCAGGGAAATCAATAAAAGACAGAAAGAACAATAACTTAAGCAAGCTGCATGTGCATTAAAAGAAAAAGGACAGCAACATATATGATCATTAAAAAATGGCAGTTCCAAAAGAATGTGCCCTTCAAAAGAAAATTACAAGTGTCTATTAGTCCTATGTTTGGTAAACCATTTAGGCACTATATAGATTGGTCCCTTATATATATGGCATTGTCCAAATTCGTCCTTGTTAAAAACTTGAATTTCATCCTTATTGAATCAACTTATTTTAACCAAATTCTTCTGTGAGGAAGGGGGAAAAACTGCGATGATGTGAAAATAAAAATTGATTGAAAAATGAAAGTATCCAAATAAACCTAAGAAGAAGAACATAGATGATAGATTACATAGAAAGTCTCCAAGTAGTAACAATCATCAAAGGAAAATTGTTCTGAAAAATATACTCAAAGAGCTCAAAGTTCAAACCAACTTAACACATACCATCTACCCTTTTCAACTTGAAAATAACTATCTGAATCAAAGACGTGATTTCATTTCAAAATATTTAGATTTCCAGCAGGTCAATAATAAAACAGTAAACTTACTGTTTGACCTAAGACCCAAACGCAAACAGCAGTAGCACCATCCTGCCATCCCCCTGAAACAATTTGTCAAACAACAAAATGTAATTAAGGTTCTTAACCATAGCCTAAGAAATCTTCAAGCACCTAGATTTCCTCTCCACGAGATACTTTTTGATAAAGAGGGAACTGGAGTTAGTTATTGTGAATAGGGTGGGGGTGGGACGGAGTAATCTCTTCGAGAGTGCAGTTTAAAACATAATATCAACGTTAAGCAGCCTGATGAAACAATTTAAAGACCATGAGTTTGGATATGATTAGAACTCATCTCAATCTTGGAATCACAGTAATGCAATGCAACTGCGTGTTTTTTATTTTTCAAAATAATTGCTTAGAATAAAATTGATTTTCTGATGCAAGTGCCTTTGCCTTCGGGCCGTGGTTTTCGTATCAACCAAAAGTCTTGTAGACTAGTCAATGGACATGTGCTTTGCGAAGCACGGCCAGTATACAATTAGCCTACACTTACAGACAGATGTTTTTTAGTGATCAAAAGATCATTGAATCTTTAACTTTTTTTTTTCCTTAAATATAAGAAAGACAAAATTTTCATCAGATTGTGAATGGAATCTCTTCGACTTGAAGAGGGGCCTCTCTCAACTACACCTTTTTGTTATTCAAATGAAATGTAGTTTTTTTTTTTTTTTTTTTTTTTTAAACTTCTTGCCTTCTCGGAGGTGGGTAATCTTATCTTCCTACTCAATGAGTTTTGTTTCTTATCATTAAGAAAAAAAAAACAAAACAAGACAAAAAATTATTGCTCATATATGATTTACTAGCAGGCAATTAGACTGAACCCTTCTATACTCCCATGGATACAAATAGAACAGCTAAGCTTTCTTTTATAGTATAAACATAATTATGAAAGTAACCAGCCATCATAACTAAAACATTAGAAGCACCTGCAGAACTTTCTTGAAGAAGAGACTCATCCGTTTTCCGGAACCCTGCAATGTATGTATGTATATATATATATATATATATAAGCAATTAAATACATCAAGTTGCAAATACGACAAATGCCAAGTCATTGATGGGAGGTAAAGAAAACATTCATACCATCAAGTATTGCCTTTTTAGTTGCTTTTACATCCACCAACTGGATCGACATGAACAAATGAAAATAGAGGCAAGAAGTCAGAAAATGCGAATATGCAGGGCATCAGGAAAAGATGACACAAAAATCTCAATACCATCTATGTACATGTGAGTCAAAGTGCCTTTAAATTAGTGATTGATAAAAAGGCCATGACCAATACTAGCATGTGAGTCAAAGTGCCTTTCGAGATATTTATCAGAGTAGTATAATTATTTTGCAGCTAAATTAAGGTCATACTGGAAAAATGGTATCTGTTCAAGATTAATCAATATGTTAATTATATTCCCCAATATCCATTCTAGATGGACGAAGTTAGCCACTATCCTCCATTCAGCATGAACAAATCTGAACAGTTTAAAACAGGTTCAGCCCATGAGGTCCTTGTTTCTAGATGATGTACTAATCTAATATGCTGAAAAACAGACTAGGCAAAACACACCAACTCACGTGGTAACCCGGCCGAGAGAACGTTCTTATGCAAATGCTTTTGAGCGTGCTCTGCAGCTAACCGACCCCCATGACCATCATAGATAGCAAAATGTGCACATCTGACCACAAAAACAAAGAACTAATTGAAATTATTGCTTCACAATCTGTCAGAATAAACCGCTGAAGTTCATAAGTAGCACATCTTAACACTACCTTAGCCAACAATAAATATTTTCATGATTTAATCAATTCCCTCAACTGTTTAACAGGAGCAACATCGTCCTAATACCAATTACCCAAATCATACTACCCGGTGATGGTGAAAATATGCCTCGTGAAGACTCAAAGATTGCCAATTCAAGATAATACCCATGAAGCATATAATATAATATAAACTCAACAAGGGCACACACAAATGCAATAGAACCGTAATAAACAACCCAAACAACTAAGAACCTCAATTTCCCAGGAAAATCCAAGCTTGCATCCAAGAGTAAAACCCAGGCATCTTCCATTGTATGCCTAGACCCTTTATCCTCGGCCGCATTCGCTTCAATTTCAAACTGGACTCCCCTCCTGATGACCTTAAGTTCTTCATCACCATTAGCTTCCAAGTTTCTACTGGTACAGTCGCCAGTTTCATCAGCTACAGCTTCCGTTTTAAACTTCTTCACAGCAACATCAGCATCTTCGACATCTGCGCTGCGCTTGGACTTGGTTTCGAGCTTCGAAGTCTCCTCTTCGAGAATTGATTTAGCGCTATCGGTCATTGTATTGTACTACAAAGATAGTTTCAAGAGATGTGGATAATTACTGTACTGAAGAAAATGCCCTATCTCAGGATCCCCACCGGAAAAGAAGCCATTGTGATATCATTTGTTACGGTGACTTTCCGGGACGAAGAAGGCCGTTTTATTATTATTTTTCTTATTTTGTTTATTTCATTTTATTTTTGTAAAAAAAAAAAAAAGAAAAAGAAAGAAAAGAAAAAAAGGGGTACTTGTGATTTAAAAAAAAATTATGCCAAAACAAGATATTATGTGTTACGATCAAGAGGCATATGGTTCGACTATCTCTACTTTTAGATTTGAAAAGCTAAAACGATATCGATTTTTTTTCCTCTTCCTTCTTTCTCCCTCATCTCATAAATTACCAAAATTGATTGACTATTACTGTTATGATAGTCTATCACTTAGCGCTACAACCTCTAAATCAAATATCATCTATAGATATAAAATTGATTTGAGTCCAAAACTGATGTCATTGATCCATGCATACTACTAATAAAACTATAAACTTGGACCCGATTGATAATCATTTCACTTTTTTTAAAAAAATTAAGCTCATTTTCATCCCTATTTCTTAAATTATTTAATTATTAATCGTATTCCAAAGACAAAAACAACATTTTAAAAGCTAGTTTTTTTAGTTTCCAAAATTTGGCTTGTTTTTTAAAATATCGATAAAAAATAGATAACAAATGAAAAGATTTAGAAATGAAAATAGTGTCTTTAAGCTTAATTTAAGGGAAAAAAACAAAAATAAAATAGTTACCAAATCGGATATTAGTTTTTCAATTTTCATGTTTGTGTTTGAATAGATCCATAAATAAAATTGTCTAATAGGTCAATGAACCTACCAATTGTGTGTCTAATCTATAGGTCTCTAAAATATTCATAGTTTAAAATTTGTTCGATGAATTACATACAAATTTGAAATTTATTTCTAATAAAACATTAAACTTTTAATTATCAAATAATTTTTAAAAACAATGAATTGGATAATAGTTATTCAATAGAAAATTGAAAATTTAGATAATTATTAGACACAAAATTGACATTTAAAAATATAATAGTTCCTATTTAAAGTTAAAAAATCAAATAGAATGATAGACATCATATAAGTCAAGTTCACTTCAATTAGAGATCTAGGAAAATAAATTTTTGTTTGACAAAAGATCATCAAATTTCAAACCTCGAATTTGATATTATTAATAGATATAAGTTGAGCTATAATCCTATTGATTAATAAACTTTGTAATATATTTTCAGTTTAAATCATATTTTGGTCGTTAAATTTTGATGTTTGTTCTATTTTAGTCATTAAACTTAAAAAATATTCAATTTAATCCTTGAATTCTTAATTAGTGTCTAATTTAGTCGTCGTCATTAATTCTCTATTGATAACGGATTTGCGATGTGCCTTTAGTTTGGAATGGAAAGGTATCTATGGGGTTGATGTATTGTAAACAAGAGGGTCGAATTTCGGTGTCATATATTGTTACTGTTAATTTGAAGATCCTCCGCCCACTTCTTTACCTTTGGGCACTCTTCGCGGGGCTATTTGACTCAATAAGAACTTTAAAACAAAATTGTTTACACCACCTCCAAACTTTAGATCATAACATTTCTAAATATATTTATGTGATTAACTATGGCGTGAGTCTAATATTTTGGGAGAGGGGCTGAATATGGAATGGAAAAATCGGTAGTTTTATATTTTAATTAATATAGTTTTGTTAGAGCTTCTAGGGCTCAAAGATTTGGTTTTATTATAACTATCATGTGTACAGTAGATATCCATTCTTAGTGTCAAAGGACAGAAGGGTATTTAAAGTTACTTCATGTGTTGTCAATGTCTCTTAAGATTATACATTATAGTTCATGTAATTCACCTTCTATTTGCCAAATTACCTATAAATAATGACTTTTTGTGGGTTTTGTAATATGGTGCATATTGGTGAGAAATCCAAATAATTTGGAGCCAATTTCTTCTTTTGATTTTCTATTTTTGATTTTTTAATTTTAGTTATATATTTTATATATTTAAATATTTATATTATATTATATTTTTCGATATCCATGTTCTTGTTGTGCCTTGTTTTGCTACTTGATTTTACAACACGTTATCAGCACGAGCTTCGGTTCCCCTGTTGAATAGGTCTTAAAGTGTTACCATGACAAACTTTACGAAATTAGAATTCACAGCTCCTGACATTAATGACATAATTATTTGTCATGAGTGGTTGATGCCAAAATCCACCTAGATGTTATGAACCTTGGGGAAACAATCAAAAAAGGAAATATGACATCTAGTCACAACAAAACAAAAACTATGACTTTCCTTCGTCATCATCTCCATGATGGATTGAAAATTGAGTATCTTACAATAAAAGACTTGCGTATCTTATGAAAAATTTTGAAAGAGAGGTATGATCACTAAAAAATAGTTATTCTTCCTAAATTTGTCATGAGTGGATGCATTTGAGGTAATAGGATTTTAATTCAGCAAGGGGCCGCTTGGTTTAAGGATTTCCAGATGTCTGAGAATAAAGGATGCCTGAGAATAAGATGTGTGAGATAAGATGAATAAAAGATGGTTGTGTTTAGTTGTGCACGAGAATGCTATTAGAATTTTGTGAACAAAAATTGTGTTTGTGTTTAATTTATGAAATTAAGCATGAAAATTTTATTATAATTGTATAGATTAATAATTTAAAGAATAAATAATATTCAATATATCAATTAAAAAATTAATTAATTATGAATCAATAATAATTTTAATTATAAATCTTTGAAGATTATAATTATAATTGTAAATATTCAATATTTTAATTATAACTGTAAATATTTTAATAATTTTATAATTAAAATTAACCAGTTAATGCATTTAATGAACATCAAACTAATTATAGTCAACACTTAATCATTTTTATTATTAATTAAGCTCAACATTAGTAATTTTACTTTTAATTAAATAATATAAGAAAATATATTTAAATGGACAATATATTATATAAAAGATGAAGAAAATGAGATAAAAATATGATATATTAATAAAAATACTAAAAAGTATTTTGTAAATATGATATGTTAATAATGAACGGAATAATAAAAAACAATCACAATAAATAATTAACTTCTTATAAATAATCACTGATGATTATATATTTCATAATAAATGATCAAATTAAAATTAATCTCCATAAATGACTTGATTATTAAAAAAACAATAAAGTAATAAATTATTATTATTGAAAATGAAGTTTAATACTAACTAATTTAACTAATCATAGTTTACTGATTAAATATATTTAAGCCAAGTAAATATTTTAATATATCATTATTGATTTATTAAAATAATATTTATATCATTTTTGTTAAATTATATTAATAATTAATTAACTATATTCAAAGTGAAATTATATGTAAAATGAAAAACATATAGAGAGGGGAAAAGAGAAAACTTATAGTTTTGGAAGGGAATAGAAAACCCTTATCTGTGGGAAATGAGAATACCTTATTCCAGGTAAAGAGGTGAAAACTGTAAAACAAACATGGGAATTGGATACCTATGTCAATTCCCATGCAGAAAACCTGCCAACCAAATGGCCCCTAAGTGATTACAACTCTGCATTAGTTAAAATTATTCAAAATTATTATTATGCGGATAGAAAATTACCGATGTCAATATGTTAGAGAAAACATTTTATACATTTCATGTCTCGAATATGCTCAGCAGCAATATTGAGAAAAAAGATTTTAAACAATATTCTGATATAATTCAATGAATCTCGACCAACTAGAACAACACCATGCCTTGAAGTGAATGTTAATAATAATCATGATCGAGGTTGTGGTCGTGGACGTGGTCGAGGTCGCGCGGTAGAGGAAAAAATAATTTTTCTTTTCATGGTAGACGTAATAATCCTCCAAATTTCCAGAGAATCACACAAATGATAATCATAAAAAGGAAAAGCTTCACAAGATAAGAGTTCAAGAAATATTGAATAGAAATATTTTCGATGTGGTATAACTAGTCATTGGCCACATATATGTCGTACATCAAAAGATTTAGTTGATCTTTATCAAGCTTCTCTGAAGGAAAAAAAGAAAAATGTGGAAATAAAATTTTCATACCAGGATAATAATATATATGACTCAACCCATATGACAAATTTGAATGTGGCAGACTTCTTTGAATCTCAGAGAAAATTAGCACTAGTGATGGCATAGCAAGTGCTTCTTTTGATTTTGAGAATATTTAGTATAAATATTTTTTCGTTTTTTTTTTCCTATCTTTATGTTTTTTTTCTTAGTTAATGTTAACTTTTGTATATTCCAAGTGTTGTTTTTCTTATTGTAATTATTTTCCTTTAATGAAGAAACATGGATCATTTTCATATGTTGGGTGATTAAAAAATGAGCAAAGAAGATCTATGTTTGACAGACAATGCAAGTACACATACAATACTTACAAGTAAAAAATACTTTTCCAAATTGATAACGTTGGAAGCAAAAGTCAATACGACATCAAGTTCTGCAAATTTAATTGAAGGGTATGGAAAAGAAAATATTATTTTGTCTAGAGGAACAAAGTTTACAATTAAAGAAAAATCTTCTAAGCTTTAAAGATATATGTTGCAATGTTGATCATATCAAGACTAATAAAAAAATAAGATAGAATATCTTTATATTATATCTATTGTCTCACATAAAAATCATATACTGAAAAGTTGTATATTTTATCATATGGATTATATCATACTCATATATAAGTAATTGAAACATATGCAACAATGAACCTGAAGTTCATCAATCCAAACATATTTACAATTTAGCACGACCGATTGGGTTATTCAGGATCTATAATGATGAGAAGAATTATTGAGAATTTATATGGACATTCATTGAAGAGCCAAAAGATTCTTCAATCTAATGATTTATCATGTGATGCTGGCTCTCAAGGCAGATTAATCGTTAGACCATCATCAGCTCAAGTGAGAACTGAATCACCTAAATTTTAAAATGAATTCATGGTGTTATATGTGGATCTATTAACCTAGCAAGTGGGCCATTTAGATATTTTATGGTATCAGTAGATACATCCAGTAGATGGTCACACATGTGCTTATTATCAAGGCGAAATCTTACATTTGCAAGATTACTTGCTCAAATAATTAAGTTAAGAGCACAAATTCCTAATTATACAATTAAGACCATTCGTCTTGATAATGCATGTGAATTTATATCCCAAGCTTTTGATGATTATTGTATGTCAATTGGGATAAGTGTTGAACGTCCCGTAGCTCATGTTCATACATAAAACGGTTTAGCAGAAGTATTTATAAAATGTTTGCAATTAATTGCTAGACCATTTCTTATGAAAGATAAGCTTCCTACATCTGTATGGGGTCATGCTATTTTGCATGTTGCGTTACTTGTACATATTAGGCCAGTAGCTTATGGTAAGTATTCTCCATTACAATTAGCTTATGGCTATGAGCCAAATGTTTCCCATATGAGAATTTTTGGATGTGCAATATATACTTCAATTGCTCTACTACGACGTACTAATATGGGTCCTCAAAGAAGGTTAGGAATATATATTGGATATGATTTCTCATCAATTATTAAATATTTTAAACCCTTAATGGGTAATTTATTTACTGAATGATTTGTTGATTGTCATTTTAATGAGACAAATTTTCCAACATTAGGGGGAGGAATTATGAAGTTGGAAAAAGAAATTACATGGAATGCATCATTATTATCTCATTTAGATCCCTGTACAAATCAATGTGAACTTGAAGTTCGGAAGATAATTCATTTGTAAAATATAGCAAATCAGTTACCATATGCATTTATAGATGCAAAGAAAGTAAGTAAGTCACATATACCAGCTGCAAATGTTTCATCGAAAATTGAAATCCTAATACAGCAAATTGTCATTAATGAGCCTATAACATGTCAGAAGCGTGGTAGACCACTAGGTTCCAAAAATAAAACTCCTCGAAAAAGGAAAATAGTTAATAGTCAAAAGACTTGGTTAAGGATGCAAATATCTATGAAGAAACCTTGGACGTGACTGATAGTCGAATTAGTGAAGAAGGTGAAATACTTAAAGATAATAATGAGATTTCAATAAACTATGTCATGACAGGGAAAAAATGGAACTGAACTAATGTAGTTATTGACAATATTTTTGCGTATAATGTTGTTCATGATATTATATTTGAAAATGAGGATTTTGGACCAAAATTTGTTGAAGAATGTAGACATAGAAAAGATTGGCTTCAGCGGAAAGAAGCAATCAAGGCAGAATTATACTCACATTCAAAATGTCAGGTTTTTGGATCAATAATCTGAGTACCAGAAGGTGTAAAACCTGTGGGATACAAATAGGTATTTGTGAGAAAAAGAAATGAAAATAATGAGGTCACAAGATATAAAACAAAACTAGTTGCATAAGATTTTTCACAAAGATATGACATTGATTATGAGGAGACATATTATCTGATGGTGGATACAATTACACTTAAATATTTAATTGGTCTGACTGTGTATAAAAGTCTGGTTATGCATCTTATGGAACTGTTGGGGTTGATGCCCTAAATCGCATAGTCTTGTAGTTTGTAAATTGTATTTATATAAATATATTATTTATTTAATAAAATAAGTGTTATTTTATTTGACATTTAGTTACATTAACCTGAAACCAATAATCTAATCCAAGATTATTTGATGAAACTTAAACATGTATGTGGAGACATACAAGTGAATCATGTTTAAGTAATTGTAGGGATCGAATCTCGAGCGAAATGGTTAAGATCGCCTTGCATTTAGTTTTTCCATTTTAAATGAAACAAAAACAACAAGCTAAAATAGATAATAAAAGGATAAACAACATACTTAGCATGCTTTATAAAGGGAGAAATAAAGGGATGAACGGTTCTTACTTTTTTAGACTCACAAGCTCTTCAAAATTCCTCTTGTTCTTCACCGAACGTCTTATCAACGATCACCGAAACTACTAACCTTGTTATTCTTTAGGATTCCAAGAGTTGGATGAATTGTCTCCAACCCTTGGAAGAGGAATAGGTAGAGAGATTGTAGAAAGAGTGTAGAGAGGAAATAATTTGGTGGCTAGGGTATGATTTTCACAAAATCAAAAGTTTGCCTTAAATGAGCTAATAAGATAAATTTATATGGAGAATGATTTATCCCTTCTCTAAGTAATTCCCTTTTTACCCTTGATGCCAATTAATTAAACAACCCCTTTATTTAATTAATTGACACATTAATTAAGTAACCATATATTAAATCTAATTTAATATATATGATTAATTAATTAATATATATAAGCATCACATGTTTATATTCTTCCACCCCTCTATCATTTCTTAATCAATTAATTAACCATTAATTAATCAATTTAGTAACTATATTAAATCATATTTAATATGGAGTTAATTAACGTATAAATATCACATATCTATATGTATACATCTCCTTAAGAATTCAATCCATATAAATCTAATATTGAAATCTCATTCAAATATATCTCTCTTTACATAATTTGAATTATAATCACATCTATAATTAATATATATTAATCACATCAATATACAACTTCCTCAATTGATTTGAACAATTCGAATCATTTCTCATTAATATTCTTTAATGAGCTAACAAGGGAACCTGACGGACCTATAGATCAGAATCTCCAACAATATGAGATTAATTGGCTAAACTCATTAATCAAATTAATCAATATTCGTTAACTATGGGTACAATTCATTAAAGACTCACAACTGCACTCTCTCACTATAAATATATTTTTGTGTCCATGGATATACACCAATAACGACAAGTTAGTCCTTCATGAGTGTTCGTAACACCAACTAGGTCAAAATGCCATTTTACTCTTGGGTTACCTCTGTATCCTTAAGTACCAATATTCTTTTAATGAACAACTCGTTTATGATCCAACCATTTAACAAGAACCCTCTTAGGCCAGTGAGAGAGTAGGGCCATTTGTTCAAGTCTCAGAGACACCACTTAAGGGAACATTCATGTACTTACCCTAATATCAAGAAGGCATGAATTTCATCTTGTATTATTATGTTCCCAGCTCTTTCCTTGGTCTTGTTCTTAAAATGATAGGCTTATTGAGTCGACGAACTAGCCACTCTCATCCATATAAATCAAAGGACAATCCCTCGTGAACAGGAGTTCATAATACACTCAGGATTAAGACTAAGTTGCCTAGGTCATTTTATTGAAATAGAAACCTATCTAGTCAATGATGTTACATTTAGTGGTTACTATTTCACAATCCGATCTTATGCACACTCATTGCATAGGATACCTCCACTCGCATGTCACCAACACGAATGTGTTGGATCTTGTGTTTTTATCACATATAAAGTGGTTCGTATCCATAGTGTCACCAGGATAAGGTACCCAACCTTATCCTTATACTATAGACCCTTCACGCTGTATCTTGAACATTGATCCTTATATGTCCCCAAATACTGTTTAAGACTCATAGACAACCTTGGATGTTAGTTTATTGGATTTAAGGTTATTAAGGCAAATAGAATATAACATAGTTGATAACATTTATTGAACAATTAATAACATTTATTGAAAATAATATCATAACTCTTTATTGATGATGGTAAATTAATTATATTTACTATCTATGCGTTTTAGGACATAAAACCCAATAGTAATAACCTGAATGATTTGTAATAGATAGATAAGATTGGGTGTCTTATCCTTAGTGACACTGCGGATACAACCCACTTTGTAATTGTTATAATTGTTGTAAAGTGTTACAAATGATCTGATCTTGATCATTCATGTGGAGATATATGAGCAGAGGTATTCTAATACAAAGAGATCATATAAGACCATACCACAAAATGAATAGTATCTCTTTATAACACCATTGCTAGAAAGGCTTACATTTCACCAAGATGATCATAGGTGACTTGACCTTAATCCTGAGTGAGTTGTGAACTCCTTCCTATGAGGACGGTCCTTTGATCTGCATGGGTGAGAGTGGCTAGATTTGCGGACTCAATATGCTTACTATTTTGGGAATTTGTCTGATTGGGGAGCTAGAAACACAGATACATAAGAAGGAATTTACCCATTCCCGATTGTTAGGATAAGTAGATAAATTGTTATCTTAAGGGCTGATTCTGAGTCTTAAACAGTGAGGTGTCTCACCTTCTCACTGGCCAGAGAGGAGTATAGTTATAGTTGGACAATGACTAATTGTTCATTAGAGGAATCAATGGTACTTAAGGATTTTGATGTAATTGTAGGGGTAAAATGGTAATGTTTGTTGAGGTTGATGACCTAAATTTTGTAGGTCTTGTAGTTTGTAATTGCAGTTTACAAACAATTTATTTATCTAATAAATTAAGAAGTATTTTATTTCACATTAATAACATAAACCCCAAAAACCAATAAACTAAGATCCAAGGTTATATTGTGTAACTTATACATGTATGTGAAGACAAACAAGTAGATCATGTTTAAAAGATGACCTAACGGTGTTGGGTTTTATATCCTAAACTCATGGTTTGTAAACAATAAACTCATTCTGTAAATCGATAAAATTGTTATTGAATATATGAATTGTTTATTTCGTTTTAGAAATAAATCTAATAAACTAAAAGATCCATGATTATTACATGAGTACTTGAACTTTATGTGGAGACATAAAAGTGCATCAGGTTCGAGTAAATAGTCAAAATGATCTATAGTATACAAATAAGGTTGGGTGCCTTATTCTGGTAACATTATTGAATGCGGCTCATTCTGTAGTTGTTACAAAGAGTTGTAAAGTACTACAAACGAAGTGATCCTAATTATTTATGAGTGGAAATGAGAAGTGGGGGTGTTCTGTGCAATGAGTTTGCATAAGATCGAACCAAGAAATAAGTCGCTCTTACTTTACAACGTTGTTTACTATTTAAGACCGACTATTTCATAACAATGACCTAGGTAACTTAACCTTAATCCTGAGCTAACGATGAACTTCTGTTTATTCGAGATTATCCTTAGATTTTTATAAGTGAGGGTTGGCTCAATAGCGTCAACTCAATAAGTCTCCCATTTCAAGGGTAAGACCGGATAGATAGCTGGGGACATATCGTGCAAGATGGAATTCACTCTTGCTCGCTTTTAGGGATAGTAGAGAGGTTGTTCCCTTAAGTGCTGATTTCAGGTCTTGAACAGGGGGCCCCACCCTCTCATTGGCCCAAGAGGGATTCGATTTGATGATCGGATCACAAACCAATTGTTCATTAGAGGATCATTGAGACTTAAGGAACAAGAGGTAATCTCAGGGGTAAAACAACCTTTTGACCCAACCATTGTTACGAACAACTTGTGAAGGGTTAACTTACTAATTATGGTTATATCAAGTGGACACATATCCATAGTGAGGGGAGTGCAGCTACTGGGCTTTAGTGGAGTGACCCGGTAGTTAATGAATGAGGGTTAATTCAGTGTAATGAGTTTAGTCAATTAATCTTGGTTCGTTGGAGCTCATGATCTGTGGGTCCATTAGGTCCCCCTACTAGCTCACAAACGGATTAGCCTTAGAATAACATGATAAGTTGATTTGAAATGTTCAAATTCGAATTAAGGGAATTAGTAATTATATGTGATAGAATAACACGTTTAATTTTAGAATTAAACATAAATGGAGAATCGATTAATATATAAATATGATTTAGATATTAATTTCATGAACAAAGATTCATGGTAATGGAATTGGTGACAAATTAATTTAATAATTGATATTGAATTAATATAATTAAATAAATTGTTTAATTAATCATCAATTATTAATTTTATTAAAAAAAATTGATTATTGAATTAATTTTTGTAAAATTAATAAAATTTTAATTTTAATTAAAGAATTAAAATTGGAAAAAAGTTTTGATTTTGAAAATCAATGCCAAAGTAAAAAAAGGAACTTGAAAATTAAGAAAAATCCCAATGTGGGATTTTCCCACTTTCAAGCAAGAAGGTTAGTCACCCTCTAAGACACAATTCCACCACCAAATTCAAGGAGTAATTGGAATCACTTGAAGCGACCAGTTTTGCATGAGAGTCATGTAATAAAACCACTCTTGATTGAGTGGAAAAAGAGATGTAATTGCTGAATTGCTGAGTTTTTAAAGGTTGAAGAAGTTGTTCTTCAATAAGTTGAAAAACCAGAAAACCTCTCCTCTAATTCCCTAAGTTCAAGCTTGTTTTGAGTCCCACAACTCAATCTAAGGCTCCTAAAGAATAGTAGGGAAGCTCTAGTGGTAGTTCATAGCAAGAATTGGAGAAGATTGCAGCTGAATTTTGAGTTTGAAGAGGATCTTCAAAGGTATGTAATAAAACCCTCTTGATACCCCATGAACATGCTTATTTTGATGTCAAAATTGAGGAATTAGAATGCTTAATGATCCTGTTTTCTTTCGCTGCATGTTTCTATAAACCAACAATTGGTATCAGGGCATCTTTCAAGCATTCAATTTGAGTTAGGTGGGTGTTTTTCATCAGTTGTATGAACATGTTGAACTGATATGATTTTTCTGAGTTTTGGCATTCTTGTAATTGGCTCCTGATTGATGGGCCTTAATATGTGATTAAGTGTCTGTAATTTGATTGGAGTCATTAGAGTTGAAATTAGGTTGTAAATGAAGAAAGAAGTAAAGAAGGTCGAGTAGCAGAAACTGTTTTATCAACCACTGCCCTGGCAAATACTTGATGCACGATGCCATACTTGATGGCATTTACCCGATGGTATTTAGGTAAATACTCGATGCATGATGCCATACTCGATGCACGATGGTATACTTAATGCTCATGCTTGATGGCATACTCGATGCACGATGCCATACTCAATGCTCGATGGCACACTTGATGCTTATGCTGATGGCATACTCAATGCACGATGTCATACTTGATGCTCGATGGCATACTTGATGGCATCTCGATGGTACTTGATGCTCGATGGTACTTGATGGTTTTTTGTCCAGTTCAGTCCAATTTTGAGCATTGGAGGTCCGATTTGAGAGGTTCAGGTCCGGTTTAGGGCGGTTTGAGCGGTCCAAAAGTGTTTTGGAGCCAGTTTTGGTTTTTATTGTAATAATTAAACCTTTGTTTCCTCGAGAATGTCAAAACTAAACCATATTAGTCTGTGTTTAATTATTTATGCATATGATGTATGTTATAATTAAACAAATCTTGTATGTGCATATAGTATGCCATGTAGATTTAAAATCCCACCATAGGAAGCATGTTACATGCGTTGAAAGTATGTTATAAGGTGTTATAATATACAATATGCATGTTTAGGTTTTTAAATATTTAAATATAAGTGTTATATTAAATCATGACTTATCTGAGGTATATTATGGATGTATATCATGTCTAAAGTTTTATAAGTTGTTATAAAATTGGATTAGACATTAAAATCCATAACAAAGATAAGTTGCATGCATAGGCTAACTACTTGTTTTAATAGTTAAAATAGGTGTTATCTTATAATACTTTGGTTACAAGCTCAACCGGTATATAATCATGTCTAAGACTGGAGGTATTTAAGATGACAGTCTACATAACACCTCCTACCTAGGATTATGGTCGAATAATTGAGTGTTGTTAACTAGTTTTATGAGCAACATGAGCGGTGTGAGGTTTTAATACTGGTTTATCACCTAGACATCGTAGGTTAAATCCAAATATAAATGTTATACTTGGATAAACACCTAGACTTAGGTTGTATAATTAGCCGGGACATTCCTAAGTAAAGATACCCAAACAAATGTTAGAATACTTCAGTGAGAGTTTAATAACATATATGATATGTTATTAGAACACTTCGATGGTAATTTAATAACGTATATGATATAGTATTAGAATGCTTCAGTGAGAGATTAATAACATATACAATATGTTGTTTTTAGCGCTCGCGTCCCTAAGAGTTCATAATCGAGATTCATGTTTCGCTTCGTGTCATCTTGGGAGTGACCTTCATTCAAAAAGTATTTACATAAATCGAGATTATGGTGAATAGGGAAAGTTGTTCGCAGTAAAATCAAAAGTGATGTTTTGATTTTGATTTTTGATTTTCATGTCCTAAGAGGTTCACACCATGAGATTCATGCGACACTTCGTGTCACCTTGGGAGTGACATCTACTCGGAAAGTGTTTGCATGAGTCAATATCAAGGTGAATGAGGGGAAGTTGTTCAATGTAAAATCAAATATACGATATATTGATTTCAACTCTCACATCCCTAGAAAGTTCACACCGTGAGATTCATACGACAGTTCGTCTCACCCTAGGATTGATCTCCATTCGGAAAGTGTTTGTATGGGTAAAGATCAAGGTGAATGGGGAAAGTAGTTTATAGTAAGTGGGTGAAGGATATGTGTCAATACCATCCTGTGGTCTCTCTCGTTGGTTTGGACCATGATATTCCTATGTTGCGCCCGCTAGTTAGCTTTAGGCGGCCCTTGCTAGTCGTTTAACGATGGGTATCCCTTCAGAGGGTTGTAACATAGGATTCAGAATAACTCAAACTCTAGAAATGGATAGGATTTCTTAGGTTCATTCCCAATCTTGACTCTCCAATTCGGTAGCATCGTTGGGGTTGACATCTGAAGTCTGGAAATGGAGGGTTACACTTACGAAATTACAAAGTGTTAGTAAGTTCTTAACTGAAAACGATAGCTAAATGACTAACAGAATATGAGTTATTCTGAAGATAGTATTTAGTCAAGAATGTCTTGCTTTAGTGAATGAGTATTTGACTGCCCTTCGGTAGCACTTATCATGACTCACTATAGTATCGTTGCAAAAATAATGAAATTTGGGTACATTATTACTTTGCTAAAACATGATTTGGTTTAAAAGAAATTCCCTAACAAAGAACTTGTTTATATTTTCAGAATGACTAGTTCATTAGTACAATTGTTAGCTTCGGATAAATTAACTGGGAATAGTTATGCTACATGAAAATCAAATTTGAATACAATACTGGTGATAGACGATTTAAGGTTTGTTTTGACAAAGGAATGTCCTCCCATCCCAAGCTCAAATGAAAATCGAACTGTTCGGGATCCATACGACAAATGGATGAAGGCAAATGAGAAAGCCCGTGTCTACATTCTTGTCAGCATATCTGATCTCTTGGCTAAGAAACACGAAAATATGTATACTACCAAAGAGATTATGGAATCTCTACGTGGGATGTTTGGACAATCGTCCTTCTCCCTGAGGCATAATGCTATCAAATATGTTTACAACTGCCAAATGAAAGAACATGCCTATGTTAGAGAACATGTCCTGGACATGATGGTCCATTTCAATGTGGCAGAGGTAAATGGATCTGTCGTAGATGAGAGAAGTCAAGTCGATTTTATTCTAGAGTCTTTTCCAAAGAGTTTAATTAATTAATCAAGTACTATTGGAGCTTCAATGTATAGGTATATAAAGTCCCCTTAGTAGCTCGACTGGGATTAATGAGAATCGAATTAATTTTGGATTAATTTGAATTGTTCAAATTAATTGATGAATTAATTATATATGATATAATTAATATAATGTATTTGATATATTATAATATAAAGTTTTATTTGAGAGAAAATAAATATTTGAATTTGATTCAAATATTACTTATATGAATATGATTCATATATGAAAACTATATATTATAGTTATATGAATTTGATTCATAGTGATTACTATAGGTTCAATGAGAGAATGTTAAACTATAGGTTATATTATATGTGATGTAATATAAACTATAAGCCATGTGTTATATTAGATATTGAAGGAAATCAAACACAAGGATTTCCATGAGCAGTGGAAGAGATCGTTCCAAATTCCATTCGAATTGAACATAAACAATTATAGTACAAGAACGGAAACTAGCAGGTCATGCACAACACGAAATTACAGCATGCTAATAAGAATATCAAGGGATAAAGTATGCATAACTTTTAAGAAATATTCTTCACATTCATCCCTTGATCAAATTCCATGCGTCCAAGAACAACACTCGAATGCAACGACCAGTACAACATGAGCAGTAACACGAACACAACAAACACGATGATCACGAACCCAATTGAGTCATACTCAATTCATGAAGTGAGTGAGGACACCACCATGATGGTTACCTTGGTATTCTCGGTGTGAGAATCCAGGAGTTGTGGGCTCTGTATGATCTTGACTTGAGGAAGAGACTGGAGGACAACGATCGTGTAGACGATCGAGCAAGTGGGAGATAAGATGTTGTCTATCGTATAGGCAAAGTGCTCGATTGTTTAGTAAATGAAAGCCTATCGTATAGTCTTGCCACACGATCGTCTAGCTATGATCAGCTTAGTTAAAGCTCCATGATCGTTTAGTCTCTGTAAGTTTATCGCTTAGTGAAACACTTTCAGTTGATAGCTTATCCATGAGTTATTTCCGAATCAAGTAACTCTTAATTTTAGGAAAACATTTTTTCTTTTATCTCACGGTTACCATAAAATCACCAATAATGTCCCACTCAATTGGTTATTAGAGAAAAAGAAATTAATTATCATATAATTAATATATTATAAATAAATATGATAACCAACTTACCATATTATATTTATAACCTATAGTTTTAATATTTCATCTCATGAAACATACAAACCATAGTTCTTTTTCTATTTTATGGTATTTAATGTAAATCATATTTACATTAATCCTCCACTTGATGTATCTCATACATCACACCAATTGTATTATATATAATTGAATTTTCTCATGATAATTTAAACACTTCAAACTAACTCTAAGAACTGATTATCAACTTAAATCCATTGAGCTACCAAGGGGACCTTATAGACTTGTAGCTTGAAGCTTCAATGGTTCGTGAATAACTGACTAAGCTCTTTAGTCACGGGATCCACCATCCATTAACTATCAGGCACTCCACTAAAGACCGACAGTTGCACTCTTCTCACTATAGATATATTTCTGTGTCCATATCAACCAATCAATAGTGCGATAACCCTTCACAGATCGCTTGTAAGTATAGCTGGGTGAATTTACCATTTTGCCTCTGTAGTTACATCTAACTCCTTAAGTACTACTGATTCCTCTAATGAACAATAAGTCATAGTCCTACTACGACTAGGTTCTCTCTTTCAAAGAGAGGATGTGGCAACTATGTTCAAGACTCGGAATCAGTCGTTAAGGGTGAAGGAAATCATACATGAGGATTTTCATGTGCAGCAGAAGGATCGTTCCAAATTTCATTCAAAATTGAACACCAACAATTACAGTCAATAAATGGAAACAAACAGGTAATGCATAACATGGAATTATAACATGCTTACAAAGAATATCAAGGGATAGAGTATGCATACCTTTGAAGAAACATTCTTTAAACTCCCTCAATCAATCTATAAGTGTCCACAGCAACACAGCTCTCGAATGCAATGATCGGTGCAACACGATCACCAGCACGAACACAACGAACACAATGATCATGAACGACCTTCGTAAATCCTCGAAACCAATCGAATTGAGTGAGGACACCACCACAATGGTTACCTTGGTATTCTCGGTGTGAGAATTCAGGAGTTGTAAGCTCTGTATGAACTTGGCTTGAGGAAGAGACTAGAGGACAACAATCGTGTAGATGATCGAGCAAGTGGGAGATGACACAGTCTATCGTATAGACAATGTGCTCGATCGTGTAGTAAATGGAAGCCTATTGTATAGACAAAGCCACACGATCGTTTAGCTACGATCAGCTGAATGAACTATTATATAGTCAATCTCCACGATCGTTTAATCTCTATGAGCTATCACTTAGTGAAACATTTTCACTTAATAGCCTTGTCCGTGAGTGAATTTCCAAATGAAGTAACTTCTTATTTTAGGAAAACGGTTTTCCTTTTATCTCACAGTTACCATAAAACCACAAATAACCTCCCACTCAATTGGTTATTAGAGAAAAAAAAGATAATTATCAAATAATTAATATTATTATAAATAAATATGATAACCAACTTACCATATTATATTTATAATCTATAGTTTTAATATTTCATCTTATGAAACATACAAACCATAGTTCTTTTTTCTATTTTATGGTACTTAATGTAAATTATAATCCTCCACTTGATGTATCTCATACATCACACAAATTGTATCATATATAATTAAATTTCTTCATGTTAATTTGAACACTTCAAACTAACTCAAAGAACTGGTTCTTAACTTGAATCCTTTGAGCTACCAAGGGGACCTTATGGACCTGTAGCTTGAAGCTCCAATGGTACGTGAATAACTGACTAAACTCTTTAGTCACGGGATCCACTATCCGTTAACTGTCGGGCACTCCACTAAAGACTGACAGTTGCACTCTCCTCACTATAGATATATTTCTGTGTCCATATCAACCAATCAATAGTGCGATAACCCTTCACAGATCGATCGTAAGTATAGATGGGCCAATTTATTGTTTTGCCCCTATAGTTACATCTAAGTCTTTCCAGCGACCGCCAAGGGCTAACTCCGGCAACCACCTTTGGCAAATGCTGCCTGCTAACTCTGGCGACCGCCACCGACCAACTCCGGCCGCAACCTCCTACAACCGCCACAACGAACTTCAGTTGCCACCTCGACGATCGCCACTGGCCAACTCTAATTTATTTTAATAACATTTTAATTTTTTTTTGTTGGTCAATTTAACTAGCTCGAAGACTTAGAATCATTTTCTAAATGTAAAGATTTAAAATGTTTAAAACAACTTAGTGACCAAGTAAAAACTAAAACTCAAAATTTATGATTTTTTATTTCTCAAATGTAATTTGATAAGAAAAAAGGTATAGTTTTTTAATAATTGAATTTAATATTAAAATACTAGGTTATTTCAATTTTAAGTTAGTGTATTATGGTAAAAAATAGTTGATCATTTTCAAATTAGTTAAAGTGTCGAAAGTCTATGAAATTTTATTTCAAAATCTAGTAAGATTAAAATATAAAATTATTAAAACAATAGATTAAATAAAATTATAATTTTAGTCAAAATCTTAATTTGAATTTTTTTTTAAGAAAATATTCTTCTAAATTTTTTAGTTTATTTTAAACTTAACTTTATTAAAATAATTAAGATGACAAATTTAAACTAATTTAAAATTTAACCAGTGATTAAATATAAGAAAATATTTCATACACTAAATATTTATAAATCTCAATTCATTCCCATGCTACTTAAGTTTGCACTCCAAACATAGACTTCTTAAACCTAGACTTCCAAAACCTGCTCCAAACACAGTTTTCTTAAACCCAGTCTACCTAAACCTCTCAGTCTAATCCTCTAGGCTTAACATTCCTAAGTTTAAGATTCCAAACCTGCGAGCCAAATGGCCCCTTAATCTTCCATTTACAGGATTTAAGGAAACACACTGAGGTCCAATGGATAGATGACCTAAAATTGAGGAGGAAAATGAAATATGTCCTACCTTTTAAAATTGAGGGGGTTTTGACCTTTTACTTGCATCATATTCACATGGAATTATCAAAATAGAACCTAGTGCATGCAGATTGCCCTTTCACTCTCACTCTTTTGTGTCTCACGATTTTGCTCTCCTAACTCTTTTGACCTCCTCTTTCTCTTGATCTTCTCTCTCTTACTCTCGTCTTTCTCTCACTCCCCTCATTCTCGCAGTCTCGCTTTCACTCTTTCTTATTTGGTTTTCTCTCTCTCACTCACAGTTTCCTATCGCTCTCTCACTCCATTGCATCTGACATTCTGATGGCCAACGACCTCTCTACAATGTTTTGATGGTCACCGACAAATGAAGAAAAGAAACATGGAGATTGGGCGACGCATATGGACGAAGAAAAATTGAGAAGAAAAGGAAGTGAAAAAATAAAACTAAGAATAATTTTGTACCTTTGGCTGCTGATCATGTAAGCAACTGGTAAAATCTTTGATTTGAAAAGTTGGGGTAAAAATATTTGGAGTTTGTTGTAGATTCTTTTTAAAAATATTATTTTTTTGACCCCTAAAATTTTGCAAAAAAAAAAATTATTATTTTTCTGACATTTTCTGAACAATTTAGAGCCTAAAAGTTAATTTTTTCTTAAAAATCAGACTTTTTTTTCCCTTGGAAATTGGTCTCTAACTGATTGGGTTTCATACGAGGCTGACCGGTTATGGTGCCCGACCGGGGTGGCAACTAGGAACGTTATATACTATTTTTTGGCCCGGTCTTCAACCGCCACGAGACCGAACCAAAAACCAGTATGTTCAAATTACACTAATTCCTGGCCGGGCCCATGCAAGTATGCACCAATTTTCGGATAGGCGCATGCAAAATCGGTTTAAAGTACACTAATTTTCGGTTGGGCTCATACAAGTAGACACTAATTCCCGACTAGGCTCATGCAAAATATGTTCAAAGTACACTAATTCTTGCTCGGACCCATGCAAGCAGGCGTCAGTTCCTTCAAAGTACACTAATTCCCGGTCGGGCCCCATGCCAAGTATGCACCAATTTCCGATCGCGGCCATATAAAATATGCAATTCCCGGTCGGTCTCATGCAAAATATGTTCAATCAATTTCTTTCATACCCGATGAAGACCCGGTGAAGCCCGGTCGGGTGATTTCAATCAATTTCCTTCATCCTCGTTAAAGCCCGACTGAGTATCTTAAACTATTTTGTACCAGGTGAAACCTGACCAGGTAAGTTTAACTCATCTGTTGTACCCGGTGAATACCCGGTGAAGCCCGACCGGGAATCTTAAAAAAATTCCTATTTTTTTTAATGTTTTTTTATAACTATATATAACTATATATATATATATATAACTATATAACTATATATATATATATATATAAGAAAAAATCAACCAAACAAGCATAAATACAAGCAAGTGATTCTAACATGAAAATCAATTTTGGTGGATAATTTTTTGTATTGGAATATGAAGAATTTTTTGTCAACTAATTTTGGATGAATTAATTTTTTGTGAATAAATGTTTGTGGTGGAGAATTTTTGGTGAATTAATTTGGTAGGTTGGTTATTGAAATTAAGAGTGAGAGTTCAATAAGGGGCATAAGAGTAATTGTACAACCAAAATTTACCATGTTTACTCATTTTCATCATCAAGAGGGTCAAACAAACTTGTTATTCAAAAATATGTCAAAAATACAAAATAAAACTCCAAAAAGGTCATTTGTCAATTTTCCAGGGCAAAAACTCCTTTCATTATTTTTTTAAGAGGTATTGTAATTAAAATGTGGGGTGGGGGAATCGAACCTCAGATCTCGGCGGTAAGGTAATTCCACTAGCATTTAATTACATGGAAATTGAACCTCGACGTGAATCGAACAGGCAACCTTTTGATCTGGAGTCAGACGCGCTTGCGCCACGAATCCCAAGGTCCTTTCATTAAATTTTCACTTCATTCAAACTTTTTCATTAAATGTTCATATCATTTCACCTCAAAATTGAATTGATGTGATTTTCTTCTTTAACTATCCAAAACTTTCATAATTTTCACATCATTTCACCTTAAAATATTCCTAAATTTTATATTATTTCGTAATTATTTTTCTTTATCTTTTTAAATTTCTACACTCTCATAAATACTTACACAAACATTTACAATAGATATTTAAATATTGTCTTACTTTATAGAAATTGTGATTAAAAGTAGTCAATTATAGTTTATTAACTAATTATAACAATTTTCATATTTTCGAAATTCCCATCACTATCGATATTTCTATCAATATTTCTATAAAACTGAAAACTCAATATTTATATTGACAACGATACTTCGAACTTTCGTTTGGCAAAATATGATTTAAACCAATTTTTCTAAAAAAAAAAAAAAAGAAAAGATAATTTTTACAAAATAATACTAGCTTTCTTCGAGAATTTCATGGTTGATTATCCAATATGGCCGCTAAAGATCAGTCATTGTTGAACCAATTGTGGGAGGGAAAATTTCATAAAATGACCCAAAACTCAAAAACTTTTCTACCAATGATCTCTTCCTAAAAACTTTTCTACCACCGACCTTTTCCCATGCGAAATTTCAAAATTACCCTCAATTTTTAAAAAGCCTCAATTTTTAAAAAGCCTTCAGATCGCACCACATTTCTTCTTTTTTTCTACGATTTCTTCAACCATTCATTCAATGTGCATTTAATATACCACCAACATTCCACCAAAATATTTATTTCCAACTAATATTCTGAAAAGAATGGAACGTCACTCTCATTATTCACTTTCTGTCGTCGAACTTCGCGCGAACTTCTCTCATAGCTTACTCTCAGAGTTTCAGCCCAACATCTTTGGATTCTCTCGTAGCTTTCATCATCGGATTTAGTCCACATTTCTTCTTCCTTCAACGATTTCTTCAGCCTTTCATTCAATGTACGATTTCTTCTCCCATATTGCTTTCATAATAAGTGTCGTTTAGCATTAAATTACTACACAATCGTTTATAATTTACTATACGATCGTATAGTAAATTATAAACGATCGTGTAGTAAATTATACACGATCATATATAGTAAATTATAAACGATCGTGTAGTAATTTATACACGATCGTTTAGTAAATTATAAACAATCATTTAGTAATATATACACAATCGTCAATACATCACAATGCAATCGTTTATTATGCGATCGTGTATAAATTTCTACACAATCGTTCATAAATTACAATACGATCGTATAGTAAATTATAAACGATCGTGTAGTAAATTATACACGATCGTATAGTAAATTATAAACGATCGTGTAGTAATTTATACACGATTGTATAGTGATTTATAAACGATTGCGTACTAATTTATACAATACGATTGTTTATACATTACTATGCGATCATTTAAACATTACTATGCAATCATTTACTACACAATCGTGTAGTAATTTATACACTATTGTGTAGTAATTTATACACGATCGCATAGTAATTTATACACGATCGTTCACTTATCAATGAGTTGTTTATATAATTGTAGATCAATGACGCTACTTCGCATCTTTGTACGATTTATTGGGGATTGGGATGAGTCCGGAAGAAATTATGTTGGTGGTCATGTGAAATGTCTGAAAGTCAGAAATGATATAATAATCAGTGAATTAGTGAGCATGATGCACCAATGACTGAATATCGATCCAGATATGTTTGATATACACATCAAATGTTGCTATAATCTGTTGGTTTAGGCTCTTCCAATTGACATAGTTGACAATGAAGATCTTAACTTCTTTTTAGAAGGCAATGAGGCATCCCAGATGTCATTATTTATATCAGTTATATCTTGTGACGGTCATGGAGTATATCAGCATTGTAATCCAACCTATCAACCCAATCCAATTCATACCATGTCTTCACTTGATGATCATATTGAGCCATGTAACTTGAGAGATGACCGAAGTAAAGCTTGGTTTGGTCGGAACAGTGAACCCAGATGTACTTTACAATTCAATACTGAATATGCATATGGACAATCTTCAGGTCTATAAACTTCTCCAACACCTAAAATCCATGTTCCAACCCCACTTGCTCCCGTTCCACCGATTGTGATGCCTTCGGTTATAATGTATTCCACCGTTCCAACCGAACCATTTGTTGATATACCCGGACCATCAGAGGGTCCATTATATGACAATCTCGTCACAATACCTCATGACTGTTTGAATGACGAGGATATAAAGGTCGGTCAAATTTTCTTTTCGAAATATGACTTATTAGCTAAATTATCGATGCCTGCAATAAGAAAGAACTTTGACTATTGTGTAAAAAAGTCAACGAAGAGCTTGCTAATTGTCTGGTGTTTGGTGGAGGAATGCAAGTGGAGAGTCCGTGTAAAAAAATGAAAGAAAGTGATTCTTTCAAAGTGACAAAATATCCCAACAAACATACATGTTCTCTTGAAATGAGAACTGGTAATCATCGACAAGCAAAAAGTTGGGTTATTGAACACCTAATAAAGTCCAAATACGAACAAGTTGGCTGAACCGATTGGTGTATGCTAGAGAGTTGGGTCCTATAATTGAGGACGTCCGACAAGAATATGGAGTGAAATTACTTACGGACGGGCTTATCGCGCTAGAGAGTACGGATTGGTGTATGCATGAGGGTCGCCAGAAGGATCATATGTTATTGTTAGGGCATACAACGAGGCACTTAAGCTTGAAAATTTAGGTACCATATTTGAGGTTAAAGTAGAGGATGGACAATACTTTAAGTACGTCTTCATGGCACTTGGTCCGTTTATCAGGGTTTTCTAAACTGCATCCGCCCAGTAATCATTGTTGATAGGACCCATTTGCGTGAGAAATACAAAGGTATGTTGTTAATAGTAATGTGTATCGATAGATATAACAACATAGGTGTAGGTCGATGGATGGGTTGGAGATGTTGTTAATAGCAACGCCGAACCAAACTTCCCAATCGGACACAGTCAAGAATGGGTTGGAGATGTTGGAGATTTTGAATCAATTCTACCATCGCAAAAAGTAGTAAGTGTAGGTTGACGTCAAATCGTCAGGATACCTTCAATTAGAGAGGAGCCACGACAAATACACAAGTGTACACGATGTGGTTAGAGAGGACATAACGAGAAAACATGTAGAACGTTGATAAACTTGGCACTGGCCCATTTAGACTAAACAATATGTAATTTTTTCTGTACAACACCAATTATACTATACAATATGTAATTTTAGCATCGATTATACTGTACAAATTTATACTATACAATATGTAATTTTAACACCAATTATACTGTACAATATATAATTTTAGCGCCAATTATAGTTTGTACAACATCAATTATATCGTACAATATGTAATTTTAGCACAAATTTATCTAAACAATCGCTTAGTTAAATGTACAACACCAATTGTATTCTACAAATTTAGCACAAATTTATCTAAATGATCGCATACAAAATCTAAACGATCGCATAACAAAACCTAAACGATTGTTTAACAAAAACTAAACGATCATATAACAAAACTTAAACGATCGTTTAACAAAAACTAAACGATTGCGTAACAGTTAACTAAACGATCGCTTAGTATTCTCTAAATGATTGCATAACAAAACCTAAACGATCGTTTAACAAAAACTATACGATCGCATAATAGATATCTCAACAATCGTATAACAAAAAATAAACGATCGCGTAATAGTTAGCCATACGATCGCAATAGATATCTAAACGATCGCGAAACAGTTAGCTAAAATCATTTAGTATTCTCTAAATGATAGCATAACAAAATCTAAATGATCGTTTAACAAAACCTAAACGATCGCATAACAAATATTTAAACAATCGCATAATAGATATCTCAACGATCATAGAACAAAAACTAAATGATCGCATAATAGTTAACCAAACGATCATATAATAAATATCTAAACAATCGCTTAGTATTTTCTATCTATTTTGGATAACTTAGTAATGTCTAAATGCTCGCTTAAAGTATTCCTAAAGTTTTTAGGAAAGAGATCATTGTTTGAAAAGTTTGGGAGTTTCTGATGATTCTGTGAAATTTTCCTTGTGGAGTCCCTCTCCGTTTCTTCTCCTTCATTGTAATCGTTGAAGAAGATCAACAGTAGGGTTTCGCCATAAAAACAGTATCAACTTCTTTACTTCTTAAAAATGGTGTGAGAATCAACGTTGATACTTGCTGTGTGCAAATATGAAATATCTCCATCAGTTGTTGATAGCTTAGGAGAGGATATCTTTAGTCATTTCGTTACTGGATAAATGAGTCGACAGGATCAATTTCATCATCACGGTTTTAAAACTAAATCGTTTTGCACACCTTTCTTTCCAATTTAAAATAGGCGATTCTTGTTCGAGCGAGCTGGATCTGATTCCGTTGTCTGTGAATTGAAGCCTCTCGATAGGAACTATTCGACTGGCTTTTCCAGCAAGGCTTTGCTTTGCCTGGGCTTTGCTTCAATCTCAGTCTATTCTATTCGGGCCTTTAGCTTCCATGATTTTGAGATAGCGAGTATCAAAAACGAGAAGAGAAAGTTGAGTGTTGAGCTTCAATGGAGGAGGCTGCCATTGACTTCCTGCTGGTGCCTTTAGGTCTCTGTTTGTTGGCCATCTATCACTTATGGTTTGTTCTTACCATATATCGGAATCCCAGACGGACGGTCATTGGCCTGAACGCCGAGTCCCGCCGCCAATGGGTGTTTTGCATGATGACTGTAAGTTCCCTGAGTTTCAAAAATTTCTTTGGAGGGTGGGAATTGTTATTGGCAATTGTGGGTTTATGAACATTATTATCTTTATCTAATTAGACAATTATGCGAGAATTAGGTGCTTTGTCAATTGAATTGTGATGGGTAAACTGTATATAATCTGCTGGTTAATGATTTGATTCTGTTTGTGGTGGGACATTGGTACTGAGCATGTACTTAGAATTCCTTGGACGGTTAGCAAATGGAAAACTTATCACTTGAATGACTATAATTTCCCAGTGGTTCTTTTCATGCTCATGTGGTCACTGTTATAGTTAGTGATGGAATTGTATTTGAGATAAAGACAGATGAATGTCCTCTTTGTAGCAGTATTGTTTCAACACAGTCTTCTTCGTTATTTGAGTTCAACATCTCGTTAGCTGTTAAGTTGAGTCAGCTTGGAACTTTAAACGAACTCCAGTTTTGACCAGTCTTTATCCCATGATAGATAGCTTTTTAAAACATGAAGATAATTGTCCTTTTATGTCGCCATCAGCAGAGTTTTCCAAAATTATGCTACATTGTTTTCAATTCTTTAGCATGCTTGCTTTAGCTAGGACCGTTCCTCCATGTGACTTATATTAAATTGGAAATGACATAAAGCTGTGTTGAAGCCATGAGTGTCTATTATCCTTATCCAAATAGTCTCGAGATCCCCCTAACTCCCAAAATGTATAGAACATGAACTTCAACCTCGTTTTTTCATCGCTTAATTTGAACTCAAATCCATTGTTGTGGGAGAATCAAACCTCTGACCTCGAGGTTGATAGTACAAATATTATGTCAATTGAGCTATGCTCATTTTGACAATTCAAATCCATCGTGGTGAAGACCCAGGCAAATTAGATTTTTAATTAGACAGCAACACAAGTTGAAGGATATCTTGCATAGAGGTTTAAATATGTTTCTCCCTCATGATGGTTTACTGGTTTAATTATCATAGAGGATCTCCCTGTGAACTGCCACTAACTTTAATGATACAAGTTCCAATCAGGTCAACCTGGCCATTTAGAAAAACTCAGGTTTCCAGTATTCAGTATGCAGAGTGCTCCAGTGAAGTGAGAAAAGTGACTTGATTTGGATTTTTTGACGATCTATGCAATTTCTTTGGTCATATGTTCAATTTATAAGCTAAGACGAAGAATGTTTTTATCTCCTTTTGTGACGTGCAGAGTAGTATGGAAGAGAGTATACCACCTTTATCCTTTTATGTTAATGGAGGTCTTATTTTATTTTTTTCTTTGAGGTAGCTGTTTATGGCTCTCTTTTTGGTTAAATTACACAAGTGGTGTAATTAGAGAAATACATCCCGCTAAGCTTCTTTTTATTGAAATATAGAATATACAATTCGTTGAGATGTAGTGGAGCTTCTATATTTCACAATTTATTTCTTGTTGTTCCATATTCTTTTTATAATCTATTTTGCATAGTTTAATTTTCTTTTACTTTCATTCTCTGGTTCTTTTTTGTTACCCTTGTAGCAATATACACATAAAAGATGAAACTATGGGTACTTTCAAGCAAACAAGCTTCATAAGGTCATAACTTTATGAAATACAGATGATATCATTGGAAAATCATCTCCAAGCGTGGATACTTTCTTTAGTAAAACAAGTTCATGTGAAAACTGAAAAGTTCTTCAATGCAATTCTTAGCCTCCTTCTAAGTTCAGTTCTACAACAACAATCCAGATGTTTAGATGTACCTCTATTTGTGCAGCAATTGTACTATTTGACAGAGGGTCCATGACTCCTTTAAAGTAGATCACCCAATTTGATGCTCACCATTAAATGGATCACTTATCTTTGCAGCTACTGTTTGCAATGTTGTTTTTATATAACTAATACATATTTGTATGTTGGATAACGACAGTTTATTTTCTTCAGTTCAAGGTTTTGGTTCTGTATGCTTGAGGCTTGAATATGATGCGATGTTTGATTTTCAGGATCCATTGAAGAATGGTGTTTTAACCGTTCAGACAATACGAAACAACATAATGGCATCTACACTTTTAGCAACAACAGCAATAACTCTCAGTTCGTTAATTGGTGTTTTCGTGAGCAGCTCATCAGACATGAGTAATGCAAAATTGCATCTAATTTATGGCAACAAGTCTGCCCTTTGTACTTCAATCAAGTACTTCTCAATCTTGCTGTGCTTCCTTATTGCTTTTCTATGCAATGTGCAGTCAATAAGATATTATGCTCATGTAAGTTTCTTGGCCACTGTTCCTACATGGAGAGATCAAAAAGAGTCTATTCAGTATGTTGCCAGAAACTTGAATCGAGGTAGCCACTTCTGGTCCGTTGGATTGCGGGCATTCTACTTCTCATTCCCTCTCTTTCTCTGGATTTTTGGGCCAATTCCTATGTTTGCTTGTTGCTGTATTATGTTATGTATTCTTTATTTCTTGGACACAACTACCAGTTTTACGCGGCATCTCCACAGTCGTTCATTGAAGGAGGACCAGGAAGTTGATCTGGAATCGCCTCGTCAAGCATCGTAAGTAATGTTGAAGTCTCATAATACCCTTGATCTAGGCAGTCCTATGAGTATATATTTTTCAATGTTTTCAAACCTATATCCAACATCGTCTAATATATAGTCATTAAATATGATTGCTTCAGCTGAATTCCTGACTGCTGAAGACACTATAGATTAACTTTCTATATAACAAGTTTGGAAGAAGTACCAATAGTTGAATGGCTAGTTTTATCCTTCAAATTGGAATTGTAGAATGCATTTCTTCATAATGCTTCTATTCAAATCGCACTTACTAGTATTGTTTCTATAATTCATTTTTCCATTTAGTAAAATATTATTGGCCCTTTCTTCTGCTATCACTCCCTTCGTCATCAATCAAAGGAAGCTCATTGCCCTGCAAAGACATTTCTGTGTGTCCAAACTTAATAAATTTAGAATCTACCTTTCAAGTCATGCACTAATTTTATAAGTCTTAAATTCATCCTACGATATGAATTCAAACTCTCACACCTTAAGTTAAACAAAGTCAAACTCACTAGTAACCTCCTGAACCTCCCCCCAATATCTCTATAAAATGAATACCGTTCGTGTACAGTCGATGACTCATAAGATTGTAATTACCTCTTCATCTTTATCGTGCTTCCATTACAGGTAAAGCTGTGGCTGTAATTTGGTAGCATTTGTCCCATTGAATTCTGGTTTATATTGTAGAAGACATTCACTAATGGCCAAGCTTTATTTGTACAGAACAGTAACATCTGCTTTTCTTTGTCAAAGCACAAAGAGAGAGAGAGAGAGAGAGAGAGAGAGAGAGAGAAAGACGCCAGGTAAGCTGAAAATAACACAACAGAATGTGTTTGTTTATGATTTAAAGGACATAACTGGGTGAGTAACACAGTGCAATGATGAAATGTGTGGAAGTCAATTTGGATGCTTCTCCCTTTTTCTTTTATTGGAATTCAGAAATACCCTTTTGAATTCTCTCATTTTTCATTTCCATAAAGTTACCCAACTGCCTAATATGGCCAAATGTAGCCATTCAGGCTTTGTGGTTGACAACAGTGTGCCACAGCGCACTGTAGCCAGCTTTGGCAGAGCCAATAAGGTGGCGTTGACAAGCCCCTGCGCAGAGCCAAATAGTCGAGCTTTTTTTCATCTTTTTCTGCTGAATCAAACACATTCTCTGTGATTCTGACTCGACAAAGTCCATTTGGGGCTGTCGCTCTTATCATCATCTCCAAGCTATTTTCATGGAGTGGCCCCAGTTCTTGAATGTATTGCATGATAGGTATAATTCTAGTGTGCGTAAGTTTGGAGTGGAACTCTGATATTGAGGGTTGTTTTTGTGGTGTTTGCCTAGATAGTGGAGCACTTATTGTTTTTAGGTTAAATATGGAAACTCAAATGAGAACTTTTGAGTAAGACCATGTGCTATTTTGCTAGATGTTTCATTAGGGTTCGACTGGCAGTTAATGTAGATGTTTTAGATATTTGGCAATTGAAGAAATGGGATAACCAAGGGACGCTATTTTCAGACTTGAAATTTTTGTTAATTGATGAGCCTACATATGTAGCCCATCTCTAGATCTTTTTTTTCATAAAAAAATATCTTTACTATTATTAAAAATTTGCCATCTTAGCTTTTAAGGTACTATGCTACCTGCAACTTTTGATTAAGGCTTTGTATTGACTTTCTTCAAATACCTCGGTTGTGGTGCTTTTAGGGTTAAACGTCAAATTGACCATATAATGAATTCATAAAGATCTTGTACATATAGGCTAGAGATTCATTATCAGATCATTCCTATAGATATGTTTCTGGCTTGAAAAATGAAGAGTACTTGTCAGAAATTGTCGATTGGGTTGTTGCAATTTTCTTTGATTATCATGAAGTGAAACGATGGTGAAAGGAGTTCAAATTTGGGAGTGAGCGAGAAAGGAAGGAATAAAGTTAAATTACTTGAAGTTGAAGTTGAATCATGTTTAGCTTATTTAAAGACAAGTGTCTTTTAAGTTAATTTGTCAAGTTGCTCAATGTGACACATGTGTGGCATGAATGTTTTAAAAACAGTTTAATTCATTCTTTACATTGACAAAAAAACTTCTTGAACGACTTTTTTATTTGGGGTAGAGTGTAACATGATTGAAAATAATAAATTAAACACAGGTATTATTCATAACATTGACATATCTCCGATATCTCTATACTTGCAATCAAGTAAAAAAATCCCTCCAAGTGGACAATTCTTTCAAAACAACCACATGCATATTCAATAAGGACTAAAGATCCTTAAACGTTATTTGTAAGTGTACACTGTATTGGTCTTCAAAATCTTCTCTTATTATCGATTATATATATCCTTATATTGCCCTTAACGCACCCTCATTTAACTTTATTCTCGTAACTTTGTTTTGTTGTATCCTTTTGTACATGCTTTATATAAAGCATCATTTTCCCAAAAACAGAAAAAAAAGAAGAAAATAATAATAAGAATTTTAATGTGGGTATAAAGTTGGAAAGGGTATATGTGCATCTAAGGGAGCTGGTTGAAAGTGGGAGGAAGGGGGAGACCACAGGGGCAGGGGCAGGGGCAGGGGCGCGGGCAAAGGGCCATGTGGAATCTTTCCTCTTTTGTGTGTTTGCTTCAACAAGACATGGGCTGTCGGTGTCTCACTTATAATTACTTATCAAGCCAACCAAAACTTGTGAAACCTCAGCAGTGCTGGAGGGGCTGATTGCGATTAAACGAGAATGGTCGGAAATTAATCTGTCGATTGAGGTGGACGTTGATATAGAAAATTGAGGTCTTCATCAAAGATGTTAGTTTTGTTGGGAGCTTTGTTAATATTTCTATTTTTTTCATAGTCGTAGAGAGAAAAACAAAATCCTTTCACGTTATTGCAGTTTTGTCTTTTCTTCTCAAAGTTAATCTTTGATCTAAAAACTCAAAAGATTATTTCTCAATTGTATCTCAATCGATCATTCGTGACAAACGGGAAGGTTATTGTTTCTTTCTCTTTGTTAGCTTTAAAAAAAAAAAAAAAAATTGTAATTTAAACCTCAAATATTACACCATTTTATGCACACAATTGAAGAAACAGATACTATATTGCTCCACTTGCCCACCCACTCCAATGCTCAAATACCAACCTCAATCTCTCCTCTCCAAATGGAGATATTTTCCCATCATTCCAATCCAATCATTTTGGATCATTTTTACCTTTTTCTCATCTTTCTTTTTTTGCCATATGGTTGAAAGATTTGATTAAGTTAATCAGCTATTAACTCCATAACAACTCACATTCAGGAATTCCCTCCCTATAATCACAACACCATGTTTGGTCATGTATGTTCTAGGGTTTTTAATTATGTGCAAGGGAAAGATAAAAACCTTTTTTTAGCCCTTTCTCAACATGAAATGCTCCATTTTCTAAATTTGGATATATATGTAAGGTAGATGATTCAAACCTTTGTGTTCGACAAGAGTATTTATGTCACCAAATTTACATGTATATTTATTTAGACTTTGCCCATAAAAGCCCTAATATTTTTAGTTGGTACTTTTTATAACATAAAAAAAACAACAAAAAACCACATTTTTTATGATAATCATATTAACTAATGTTTTAGAATTAGTATATATGTGAATCAAAATCTACAATATAACACAAGCTAAAGCTGCCAAAGCTGCTGATTCATTAGAAAATCAATTGGATATAATATCAATTTCACTAAACAAAGAATAATTAGATTGCATCTCTTAATTCCACATACATAACAAGTACGACATTATCATTTAATCTTGGCTCCAAATAACATATACAAAATTGAATACAATTTTAGTACCATAAAAAACCTAATTTTGTTCCTTTAATCTTGTTAATTTTCGAACCCAATGGACTAAAATGTTAGAGAAGAGAGAATTTGTGGAATGTGCTGAAAATTATGGAATAATCTATTAGAATGGATGAAAAATAATGGCTTCATTTTTAGGTGAGGATTTATTCCAAATCCCTTCTCTTAGTTGTCCCTTCCTTCTTTGCCTCCAAAACTTTTCTTTTTATTTATCACAATAAAACCCAACACATATCCTTGCAAGATGAATGACAATTCTCACCCACAAATCAATCAAGCAAGTGGCATTGTGAGCCTTCATTTCCCCCCTTTTGAGGAATATTCACTTTACTCTTTCAATATCTCATGGCATATAGCATCTTGGTAATTATGATTTTGTTGCAACTCTTGATCATATGATAATTTCCTGTATTAATTTCCAAAAAAAAAAAAAAAAGAAGAAGAAGAAGAATAAGAAGAACATTATTTTATCAATAACTCATTTGGAAGGAAAAATTCTTGGTCATTTCTTGCATGTTTAATCTTATATTCCACTCACTTTTGATATATACAAAAATATCAAGTGTATCTATGAGAATTTCTTTGCTGAATTTACCCAAAAAGTTAGTATTTTTTTTCTTCAACATCTTCTAAAATTGAAACTTTCTTTCTTTTTTTTTTTAATCAAATGGGTCCTTAAAATTTTGAAACAATTCAAAGTAAAAAGAAATTTATCAAGAGTCCTTTGATTAAAGGTTTAGTTTTTGAGAGTAGTTGAATCAAAAAGGAAAGTTTTGAAAAAAGAATGTGAGAATGAAAAACCCCCAATTTAAAGAAAAAAAAGGTAGCAAGAGAATTATAAATTTAAATATAAAAACCCTTACCAAATAAAGACTTAAAAATTTGCATATTTCTCAATTCTCCTCATCCCCTTGCCCTAGCTAGCTATTTGGACTGCAACACAAAGAACCTAAAACATAGAAAAATCAACACATTTCTTAGGGCTATAGTTAATTAGCTTAAATATTTGCACATGTATTACATATATTTATGTAATTAAAGATTGAGAGAGACAAATTGACAACATTAATCTATAAGATCATATGATGTTTGGAGGGTTTTGAAACACTTGAACATAGAATAAAACATAAAATTGAGAGCATATAAGTAATTAAAACTAATTAGGAATTAAAAGAAGATTAAAAAGAAGAAGAAACAAATTAGAAAATTAAGTAAAAAAAAAAAAAAAAGTGAAGGATGGGAAATTAAAGGAAGGGTGAAGATAGTGATGACAGAAGCATAGAGAGCACAAATGGAGTGAGATGCATAATAGTGGCTCTCTAAATTTCTAAAAATAAAAACAAATAATAATGAATTTTGCATATCATCATCTGTGCTCTCTATCTTCTGTCAACAACATATCACATATGTTCCTCCTTTTGCCCCCAACTTCATTTTAGGGAAAAAAAAAAAGATAAATAAATAAATAAAAAGAAAATATAAAATAAAAAGAAAGAGGAGATATTGGTTGAAAGAAAAGAAAGAAGAGAATGATTAATGAGAGCCTATGATCAAAGGACTCCATACAAATGGTCACTATTTATAGGAAACTTTGAGAAGAATTTGGGAAAAAGAAAAATGGTAAAATTAAAAAAAAAGATACTTAAAAGATTTTTTTTTTTTGTTTGGAGAAAAATACTTTTTATTCTTAGATTTTAGGTTAAGATTTATTTGGTACCTAAGTTTTAAAATGTTACACTTTTAGTTCTTAAATTTTAAGTTTGATTTCAATTTAATCCATAAATTTTACAGCCTAACACATTTTATCTTGAAGTTTGAGTTTTGTTTTAATTTTTCCCGAGGATTTCATTGTTTACATTTTTAATCTTGATTTTTTATTAAATAATCAATTTTAGTGTTTCGTGTCAATGTCTATTAATTAATTCAAAAGAATTAAAATAATATAATTAATTAAATTCTACTATTTTTCATCATTATTAAAATTAATTTAAAATTTTTTCTTTCATAATGTTTAAAAAATTAATTTATAAAAATTTATGCTAAAGGCTGAAAATAAGCATTTAGTAACAAATCAAGGGTAAAAATATAAATATTTGAATTTAAAAACCAAATTGAAACACAAATCAAATTAACATTGTAAAATTTTAATATCTACCCAAAAAGTTGTTGAATAAAAATATGGGAGTGATACCTTTCTCCTTTTATAATTTGTTAAAAAAACATGACAACATTTTAAAACATAGAACTAAATTAAAATCAAACTCAAAACTTAATGATAAACGGTAATATTTTGAAATTCAAAGAATAAATAAAAACTAGACCTAAAATATATCTACCAAAAAGTTAACTTTTCCCTTTTTTTTTTTTTTTTTTTTTTTTTTTTTTTAAAAGATACCAAAACCCTGCAAATTCTAACCGTTTCTCACGAGAACAAAATCTTCTAAAAAAAGAAACTTTTTTTTTCCCTTACCAAATTATATCTTACCAACCCTTGTTTTTCATTTTTCTTTTTTTCCCTCTCTAATTAAGTTATTTCAGTTCGTCAATAATTTGGTAGAGAAGAAAATAATTTCCAAATTAGGCAGTCACAGAAGACGAGATGAGAAAAGGGTTTAATTTGATTTGAACAATTCAGCTGAAAAAACAGTAATAAAATCTTCAAAATGTACTGTGAATGTACAGACTGATGATTGTTGCTATAAAATCTGGTCCAAGATAGTTTGTTATGATTCTCATCTTGTTTTTTCTTTCTTTTTCTATTGACTCATTCTTTGGAGTGAGTGAGACCCACTTGAATTAATGCAGTCAGCAACAAAACCCATATGTTAATTTAGGGTTTACAAATCAAAGTTCCCACATTTTCAATCACAAACCAAACCTAGGGTTTTAGCTTGAGATAGATTCGAGTGAAGTTGTTAGGTTTTTCGATCCTTGATTTTTTTATGAAGGAGTCCCTTCTCCTTGTTAATTCTATTAATATTATTCATTTTTGTAAAATCCCTAAAGAAGAGAAAATAAAGCTCATCCTCATAATATAATATATATGTAGCAAACTTTGACACCTTCTTTGAAGCTTTCTTGGGTAAAGCTTTTATTTGATCCCTCAGTTTGGGAACGGGGTTGGTTGGTTTGGTACGGCACTTTATGTTTTTAAGTCTAAAAAGAAGAAACCCTGGGTTTGTTTTGAATCAATCGAACATCCGACTTTAAAAATTTGTATGTTTAAGCCTCCTTTTTCATGTTAAAATATTTGTATACATTGAAATCCCCATCTTAAAACATACACATATGAGAAAATTTATATATATATATATATATATTATAAAAAGATAATATTGATATATAATTAAATTTACAATAATCATTTCAGCTTATGTTAAGCTATATTATTGTTGTGTCTATGGCTCAAGCAAAATGACCGTACGTTTCATGGTGGTGACAAATCTTCTCCTAATAAGTTGTGGGAAGACATATATTGTACTTAATTGTTCTTAGGTGTTCTAAATCCTCACTTTTTGGTAGCTATGATGTATCTATTATTGCTCTTAATTGGAGGCCTAGCTAGCCTATCCTTGTTTGTATGTTTGGATATTAAACTTCTTGCTATGTAATTTGCACTTCTTTCTTGATGAATATAATTGACTTTGGGATATGTTGAGAGCGCTAAGGATGTGTCAACCTAATTAAGATGCTCGATTGAGCCTATTGATCTTTTTCCCTCGTGTTATAAAAAAGCTATATTACTGTTGGAAATAACGTGAATATTATTCCAAAAAACAAAAGGGAAGGGGGAGTGAAAGGTAGGAGGTATAATGTGACATGTTGTGTTTGAATTTATTCCTTCAAAGAAGAGGAAGGCACCTTATTTGAGCAAAGCAAAGATGTAAATCAACTTTAGACGTCGGATCCAGCCACATTCTATCACCCACAAAACACACACAACTGTCATATTTAATTGGATGGTTCGACTAGTCACTATCATCATAATCACATCATAACCACTAATTGATACACCTTAATCATAAAGTTTTTATTTTCTTAATTGTTTTTTCCAACATAGGATTAGAAAAAGACTACCCAATTTTAATCATAAAATTCTCACATATATATATAGTTATAAGTATATATGTAAGTTAAAAAACTATGTGAATGGTTAGCTAAACTGCTAAATTTGTTACCCTATGTCATTTTTTCATTTTTTTTTTGGTTCTAAGTTTTTGTGGTTGATTATTTTTATTATTTTATTTTTATAAATATTCTTTGTGACGAGTGGAGACCTTAAGAATAGTGTCCTGGAATAATACTCAAATTATATGCTTTCAAAAGAAATATTAGTGGGGAATGTCTTGTTAAATCATTCCCTCAATAATATGAGGGTTTAAGATAAATTTGAAATCACTTCGACATATTTAATTTGCAACTTATTACAAGACTCAACGAATGACAAGACGTTGTCATTAAGGTGATCTGAACCCATTGGTTGGAACCTTTCTATTTAGGGCGGTTTTTAAAGGTAAGTAAATGAATCAAAATATGTATTGATATAGTAAAATTTCATTGTCTATACGTGATAGATCGCGATAGACTATTATTTGTATTTATCTGTGTCATAGACACAGTTAGTAGTTTATCACGGTATATCGTATATATACTACGATATTTTACCATTATTTGTAAATATTTTTAACAAATCTTATCATTTAAAATAATTTTCCTTCTATTTAATTAAATTATTTGTTATTCTAGAAAAAAACAAATCTCAAAAACAATTTTCCACCGACTAATGCTAAGGCAAAGTATAGTCTAGTCTAGGTATAATTATTTGGTTTTTTATTTTTATTTTTTAAAATTAAATTTATAAATATTATTTTTACTTATGAATTTCTTTATTTTGTTATCTACTCTCTAATCCACTACAAGAATTTATAGTTTTCCCGATACAAGAAAAAAGTTATCCTAACAATACATCGGGGGACCTTATGCAGACGCAGACATCACTTCGTTAGAAGTTCTTTTGATGCAAATTAAACATGCTAATGTCGACCTAAGGTTATTTTTCTTTGGACTTTTCCTTACAAACAAAAAATTAAGGCCCATAACCATTTGATTTTTGAAAATTGTACTTGTTTTATATAATTTTTCAATCATGGTTTAAATATTTTCTATGCAAAAATTTGAACTCTAACCAAATTTCATAAACAAAAATAAGTTTTTAAATGTTTCACACGCACAACAAAACATAATAATCAATAGATGAAAATGGTGCTAATATGCTTAATTTAGAAAAAAAATAAAAACAAAACTCAAATAGTTACTAAACAGAGATTAAATGATTATGTTAGAGACAATGGAACTCCATATATCACCACAATGATATGATATTGTCCACTTTAGGCATAACCCTCATGACTTTACTTTTAGTTTCACCCCAAAAGGCCACCTCATACCATTGAAGATAGTTATACTCTCTTATAAATCCATGACATCCTCTTATTTAACCGATATGAGATTATATTCCAATAGATTTTGAAATAGGCTTGATTAATAAAAGTGTGTATTTAAATTTCTTAATCCAATGAACCAAATTTGATTTTTCTCAGCCAAACACTATAATGTTTTGGAAAAACATGTTATGAAACCAACAATAATTGAACATAAACAAAAAAGGTAAACAATAGAAAATTGACACAAAGGTTTACATGGTTCCCTAATAGTGTATTAGCTACATCCATGAACAGAGAAAGATAGCAAAGTTATTACTAGAGAAGAAAATATCATATTACAAATTTAGAAGCACTAGTAGATTTGAAGAATTTACATAGCACACTCTTCTAAGTGCACAAGTCATAAGTAAGATAAATAAAAATACAAATTGAGTTTTCAAAGCGTCGGATAACAGATTCTAGACATTAAAAAAAAAAAAAAAAAGAACAAACATGTTTAGCCCTTTATAATTAATTAGAAATGCGTGTACTCAAACACACACTTATTAAATCACAACTTAACCTAAAAACATAGGTAACATTATTATACATACATATATATACATAATACATATATATAACATTGTGGCATTTCAAATGGAATAACCCATTTAGGTATTGTTGGGTTGTATGTCTTAAAACTTGCACTTTATAAAATTAAACATATTCTATTTGCAATAAAGAAGTTATTGAGGTTTATTCAATAAAACTTGTTGAATATGTAAATTGCACTTGTAAAAACTAAATCCAATAAACTAAGATCCATGACTATTACACGAGTACTTGGACTTTATGAAGTTTGAGTAGATAGCTATGAAGTTCGAGTAGATAGCCAAAACGGTCTATAGTATACGGATAAAATTCAGTACCTTATTCTTGAAACACTATCGGATGCGACCCATTTTGTATTTAGTACAAACGATGTGATCCTAAATCGTTCATGTGGAGACATACGAATAGGGGCATCCTATGTAAAGAGTTTATATAAGACCGGACCAAGAAATAAAGTCATTCTTACTTTATAACACTATTTACTATTTAAGACTGACTATTTCAAAGCGTTGACCTAGGTAAATTGACCTTAATCTTGAGCTAACTATGAACTCTTGTTTATTCGAGATTATCCTTATATTGGCATGGGTGAGGGTTGACTCAACAGTGTTGGCTCAATAAGCACCCCATTTCAGGGGTAAGACTGGGTAGATAGCTGGGGACATAGGGTGCAAGAAGAAATTCACTCCTACCCATTTTTAGGGATAATAAAGAGGTTGTTCTCTTAAGTACTGACTTCGGGTCTTAAATAAGATGCCCCACCCTCTCATTGGACCGAGTGAGACTCAGTTTGGTGATTGGATCACAAATCAATTATTCATGAGAGGACCAGTGAGACTTAAGGAGCAAGATGTAATCTCGGGGGTAAAACAATTGTTAATCTAATCATTATTACGAACAACCTGTGAATAGTCAACTTACTGATTATGGTTATATCGAGAGGATAGAAATATATCTACAGTGAGGGGAGTGCAGTTACGGGCTTTAGTAGAGTGACCCGGTAGTTAATGAATGTTGATTAATTTGGTTTAAAGAGTTTAGCCAATTAATCTCAGATCGTTGGAGCCCATGATTTGTAGATCCATTAGATCCCCTACTAGCTCACAAATGAACTAAACATTAGAATAGCGCGATGAGTAAATTTGAAGCGTTCAAATACGAATTAAGAGAATTATTAATTATATACGATATAGTTACACGTTTAATTATCAAATTAAACGAAATTGGAGAATTGGATAATATTTAAATTTGATTTAAATATTAAATACAAGAATAGGGATTCATGATTGTGGATTGGTGGTGTAAATAATTTAATATTGGATATTAAATTAATTAATTAATTATTTTAATTAATTTTATTTAAAAATTAGAAGTTTGAATTTTATGAAAAATCAAATATAAAATTCAATTTTTGTTTTAATTTAATTTTATCTTTTGAAAATTAAAAATTAATTTTTTTTTAATTTAAAAATTTGAAAATTGTGTTTAGTGAGTTTCACTTTCAACACACATCTTCCACCCAAAATCCACCACCTATTAAGATTGATGGGTATCACCTCTTCATGAAATGCACGTGCATGAACTTATTGAATAAAATTGGTTTTATTCAGCTGATTTGGGCAGGATGAATTTGGCTAATTTGGCTGAAATTCTGAGTTAGTTGAAGAAATTCTTCAACTTCCAAATACCAAAATAATAATAATAATAATAATAATAAAAAAAATCCAAGTTCACATAAAAAATTTCCTTCAATTCTAACTCATTTTGGATCCTACAATCCAATCTAAGGCTCTAGAGGATAGTAGAGAAGATCAAGTAGTGGTCTACAAGGATTTACTGAGGAAATTCAAGCTGTATTTGGGGATTGAAGAGTTCTTCAAAGGTATAACTTCAAAACCCTATTTTCTATGTTATGCTAAAATTGATGGAATTAGAGTGCTTAAGATCCTAATTGCTTCCACTAATTGCATGTTAACTCCAATAATTGGTATCAGAGCATGACTTAAGCACTCAAATCATGTTAATTTTAGTTTGGTAGGTGATTTTCGTAGATTGTATGAAAATGAGAGTTGATATGGATAATTTTAGTTTTGGCGTTAGATTTCTCTTCAATTTAGTAATAATTGTTATAATTGGTTCTTTGTTTATGGGTCTTAATGTGTGATTAATTGTCTGTAAATTTATTAGAGCCAATAGAGTTACAGTTAAGTTGTAATTGAAGAAAAAAGTAAGAAAGATCAGCTGCAGAAAGCTAGGTTTAAAGCTACTAGAATATAGCACCGCAATGCTGCCTGTAGAGCATTGCAACACTGTTCTTCAAACAACCCATGGCTTGCAACGCTGGGATGAAGCATCGTAATGTCGTTCATTCCAACCAAAAATTGCGCTCACGGACCGACCAATGGTTCAAGTCAATCAATTTAGCCAGTTTGGGTCTTGGAGGTCCGGGTTAGCCCGATTTTGGTAGGTTCAGTCCAGTTTTGGTGGGTTCAACCCTTTTTGGAGCCTTAGAGTCCAGTTTAAGTGATTTGGGTCTAGTTCGGGTAGCTTCATGCGGTCCAAAGGCTGTTTGAAGCTGTTTTTAATTATTATTATAATAATTTAGGCTGTTTGCTTGTCTAGGATGCCAAAACTGGTCTATATCAGTGTGTATTTAATTATTTATGCATTATGAATGTATGTTATAATTAAATAAATTTTGTATGTGCATATAACATGCCATATAGATTTAAAATCCCACCATAGAAAGCATGTAGCATGCATTAAAAGTATATTATGAATGGTTATAATATATAGTATGCATGTGTTAGGGTTTCATGTTTAATATAAAGTGTTATATTAAATGTTGAAATGCTTGGTGTATGTTATGGATTGTAAGTATGTCTATATTTTATAAATTGTTATAAAATGAATTAGACATTTAAAATCTATAACAAAGATAAGATGCGTGCTCACTTAGGTTTACAAGAAACAACTTTTTTTAATAATTAAAATAGGTCATTATCTTGTAAAACTTTGGTTACAAACTAAACTAGTCTATAATCCTGTCTAAGGCTGAAGGTACTTAAGTTGACGGTTTACGGAACACCTCCTACCTAGGGATTATAGCTGAATTATTGAGCGTTTTTAACCCCATTTTATGAGCATGCGTGAGTGGTATGAAGTTTTAAAATTGGTGTATCACCTAGATATCATAGATTAAATCAAAATATAATTATACTTGAAAAATCATCTAGACTTAGGTTGTTTTATTAGCCAGAATATACCTAGGTAAATATTTACCCAAAACAAATAGAACACTTCAGTGGAAAATTAATAACATATACGATATATTATTCTTAGCTTTCACACGTCCCTTGGAGTTCACACTGTGAGATTCATGCTCGGCTTCGTGTCACTCTGGAAGTGACCTTTATTTGGAAAGTGCTTGCATGGGTCAATAGCAAGGTGAATAGAGAAAGTAGTTCATAGTAAGTAGACGAAGGATATGTGTCAACATATCCTGCAGTGTTTTCCATTAGTTTAGACCGTGAGATTACTATGTTGTACTTGTTTGTTGTTTTTAGGCGACATAAGCTAGTCGTTTTGTGGCGGTTATACCCTTAGAGGGTTGTAACATGGGATTCAAAATAACTCAAACTCCAGAAATGGATAGTATTTCTTAGGTCCATTCCCAACCTTGAGTCTCCAATTCGATAGCACCGTTGGGCTGATCTCTGAGGTCTAAAAATGGAGGGTTACACATACGAGAATTACTTAGTGTTAGTAAGTTTGAGACAAAAACGGTAACTAAATGACTGTAGGAATAAGAGTTATTATGGAATTAGTATTTAGTCAAGAATGTCTTGCTTCAGTGAAGGAGTATTTGACTACCCCTCGGTAGCATCTATTCTGACTCACTAAAATATAGTTGGAAATAAAATAATAAAATTTGGGTACATTATTAATTTGCTAAAATTTGATTGGATTTAAAAGCAATTTACTGATTAGAATTTGTTTAAATTTTCAACATGTCGAATTTTTCTAAATTACTTGCTTTCGATAAGTCTAGCGACCTTAATTTTTCAACATCAAATATAAATGCAAAACTAGTAGATGATGATTTGAAATTTGTTTCAATAGAGAAATGTCCTCCATCTCCCAGCTCACCAACAAACCAAAAGGTTTGGAATGTATATGACAGATGGATTAAGGCAATGGAAAGTCCCGAATCCATATCCTAGCAAATATATATGATATATTAGCTAAGAAATTCAAGAAGATGGTTTCTGTTAAAGAAATCATGGATTTGTTACGGACATTGTTTGGACAATTGGTTAGCAATGATGTTCTTGAAAATTTTTATAACTATAAAGGATAGAACCTCTATTAATGAACAAGTTCTGGATATGTTAAAAGTAATCAACACGAATGCAACCTTCTTAGAGGAAAATCACATAAAGAATCATCAATCTCGCAATAAGCTAGTATTAAATGAAATGTACACAGGTTGTTAACCAAGTTGGTCCTTCAATAAGAGTTGTTGATGAAACTGGTACTTCACGTCCTTTTCAACAGTTGAGAATGCCTCAACGTAGTGGGAGGGTTGTTCAACAGCCTGACCGTTACATGGATTTGAAAGAAACTAAGGTCATCATACCTGATGATGGCTTAGAGGATCCATTAACCTTTAAACATGCAATGGAAGATATGGATAGAGACCAATAGATAAAATCCATGGACCTCAAAATAGATTCTATGTACTTTAATTCGGTCTGGGAACTTGTAGATCAACTAAAAGGGGTAAAAATCTATTGATTACAAATAGATCTACAAAAGAAAACGAGACTAAGCTGGAAAGGTACAGACCTACAAAGCTAGACTCTGGCAAAAAGGTTCAGCAGATATCACCTAAACGAGATCATTCAGAATGAATACTGATTCTAAAGTTGATTTTCTAGAATCCACATCGGCTTGAAAATTAGAATCAGTGTATCCTGTAAGGATCAGATCCTTAACACCATACACGAGCATATAGTCCATCGTTCTTCGAAGATATTTGAGGATGTTCTTAACAACAATCCAAAGATCATATCCAGGATTGAACTGATATCTGCTGATTATTCCAACTGCATAATATATGTCGGGGCATGTACACAACATGGCATACATCAAACTTCTAACTACTAATGCATAGGAAATTCGTTTCATAATCTCAACCTCTTGAGGTGTCTTAAGTTATTGTTCCTTAGACAAATAAATTCTATGCCTAAAAAGTAACATACCTCTCTTGAAATTTTGTATTTTATATTTAGAAAACATCTTGTCTATATAAGATGCTTGAGATAACACATCAGCGTTCTATTCTTACAATTTCAAACTATTTGAATCCTAAGAACATACTGTGCATCTCCCAAATCCTTCATTTGAAATTTCAATGACAGCCTTCTCTTAACGACAGTTAGAAATTCTACTTCATTTCCAATAAGTAGAATATCATCAATATATAATACCAAAAAAGCTACAACCTTGACAATTTTTTTGTAAACACAAGGTTCGTCAACATTCTGTTCAAAGAAATAAGATTTGATCGCAGTGTCAAATCTCATATTCTAGGATCGAGATGCTTGTTTCAACCCATAAATGGATCTTTTAAGCTTGTAAAACTTTTGCCCTTGACCCTGCTTTATAAACCCCTTTAGTTGAGACATATAGATACTCTATTCAAGATAGCCATTCAGAAAGGCTATCTTGACATCCATTTTCCATATTTCATAATCATAAAAAGTAGTTATGAATAAGAGTATTCTAATAAACTTGATCATGGCAACTAAAGAGAAAGTTTCTTTGTAGTCCACCCCCTCTCTTTGGGTAAATCCTTTTGTCACAAGTCTAACTTTGTAGGTTTATACCTTACCAACTTGGTCTCGTTTTCTATTGTAGATTCATTTGCACCAATATGTTTTACCCTAAAAGGTTGATCTACAAGTTCCCAGACTGAATTAAAGTATATAGACTCCATTTTGAGGTTCATGGCTTTTATCCATTAGTCTTTATCCACATCTTCCATTTCCTGTTTAAAAGTCAATGGATACTCTAAGCCATCATCAGGTATGAGAACCTGAGTTTCTGTCAAACCATGTAACGGTCAGGCTGTTGAATAATCCTTCCACTACATGGAGGCTTTTCAACAGTTGAGAAGGATGTGAAGTACCGGTTTCATGAACAACTCTTGTTGAAGGACCAACTTGGTTAACAACTTTTGTTGACTTGTCTGTAACTTTTGTGGAAATTTCATTTAATATTAGCTTACTGCGAGGTTGATGATTCTTTATGTGATATTCCTCTAAGAAGGTTGAATTTGTCGATACAAATACTTTATCTTTCTGAGGATCATAGAATAGACCACCTTTTATCTGTTTAGGGTAGCCTACAAATAGGCATACTTTTAAACGGCGTTCCAGTTTCTTTGTGTTTTGCACCAACACATGTGCTGGACATCCCCAAATCCTGAAGTGACGTAAATTACCTTTATGTCCTCTCCATAACACGTAAGGTGTTTCTGAAACACTTTTCGAGGGAACCATGTTCAAAATATACACAACAACCTCTACTGCATGTCCCCAAAAAGAGTTAGGCAATTGAGAATAACTCATCATTGGACGAACCATGTCCAACAGGGTTATATTTCTCTTTTCCACTACCCCATTCTGTTGAGGTGTACTGGTACTTTGAGTTGAGACTGAATTCCATGTTTTATCAAATAATCCTGGAATTTTAAGTCCATATACTTGCCACCTCGATCTGATCGAAGTATTTTAATCTTTTTACTTAATTGGTTCTCAACCTTTGCCTTATATTCCTTGAAATTTTCAAGGGTGTCAGACTTATGATACATTAGGTAAATATAGCCATATTTAGAACAATCATCTATAAAACTAATGAAACATTCATACCCTCATCGTGCTTTAATATTCATCAGACCACAAAGGTTTAAATGTATCAGCTTTAAGGGTTCTTTGCCTCTAAAACCTTTTCCCAGAAAAGATATTTTGGTCATTTTACTCTCAAGACAAGATTCACATGGTAGCAGAGAGTTGTGTTCTAACTGATTTTGGAGTCCACTCTTAACCAATCGCCCAATTCTATTGAGATTAATGTAGCATAGTCTTAAGTGCCAAAGATAGGCATTAGGAGAAATTTTTCGTTTCTAATTTTGAGTTTGAGTTGTTTTAAACATCTCTATATTTAAAACAACTTTTATCTCAGTTGGTTTTAACACATATAATTTATTTTTCAATTTTGTAGAATATATTTTAATACCTTTTGAAATCATGAACACTTCATTATATTCAAAAGAGACTTTGTACTTTTGTTCTAGTAAATATGAGATAGATATTAAATTCCTCCTTATGGAAGGAATGTAATAAATATTTTCAAGTAAAATGAATCTATCATCAATAAATAACTTCATATCTCTCATTGGTTTAGCTGAGATAACCTTTCGGTCCCTACCTCTTTTGCCTTTTGTAAGTTGCCTCCAGGAACTAGTTTCTTGAGCGAAAGCACAAATATGATTAGCGGCACCTGAAGTTAATATCCAGGTTAATTTATCATTTTCCACTAAACATGTCTCAATGACAAGTAAATCATATTTGCTTTGTTGTGCTTTCTTAGTTTTCTCATCTATGACATTTGTGTTTATTACTTTTAACATATCTAGAACTCGTTCATTAACAAAGGTTTTATCCTTTATGTCATGGTTATAAACATTTTCAAGAATATTGTTGTTAACTAATTGTCCAAACAATGTCTATAACGAATCCATGATTTCTTTAGCAGAAACCATGTTACTGAATTTCTTAGCTAGTATATTGAACATATTTGCTAAGATATGGATTCAGGCCTTTTCATTTGCCTTAATCCATCTATTATATGCATTCCAAACTCTTTAGTTTGCTGATGAGTTGGGAGATGGAGGACATGACGGAGTTGAAATTCAACAAATGAAAGCTATTAAGGATCATAACACTCTAACTACATCAATTTTAAAGGAAAAACATGCATATTAAAAAAAAAAAAAAACCAGAAATAGGGTTTATAGAATACAACCTTTGTAGTTTCCATCAAATTGCTTGATCTTCTCTGATTTCTTCTTCAACCTCAGTAGTAGACCACCACCAAAGTCTTCTCTACTATCCTCAGGCCTTAGATTGAGTGGTGGAACTCAAATTGAGAGAAATTTACTATGGGTTTTTGATAGTTGAACTAGTGGAAAAATAAAGTCTTTTCTTTTATAATATTTTGATTTTTTCTTTTTCATTAATCTCAATCTAATCTCAAACTTTCATTATATAGCACTAAACCATGTAGGTGAGATCAAATTTAAAGGTGGATTAGCTAGGTTGTCTTTAGAGGCTATATGCGTGACGATCATATCTTGTTTATGTACTATCTCCCTGATGAAATGGACTTTCGTTCGATATGCTTTCCTCGTTTATGGCTTCTTGGTTCTTTTGAGTTGGCAACTGCTCCACTGTTATCACAATATAGAGTGATTGACAAATGCTTATTTGGAACCACTTTCAAATTAATTAAGAACTTTCTGAGCCACACTGCTTCTTTGGCTGCTTCACATGTAGCTACGTATTCAGCTTCCATGGTAGAGTCAGCAATACAACTTTTGTTTATGCTTCTTCATACTATAAGTCCTCCGTTTAGATTGAATACTGATCTTGAAGTAGATTTCCTAGAATCCACACATCAGTTTGAAAGTCAGAATCAGTGTATCTAGTAAGGATCAAATCCTTAGATCCATACACGAGCATATAGTCTCTCGTTCTCTGAAGATACTTGAGTATGTTCTTAACGAAAGTCTAATGATTATACCCAGGATTGGATTGGACCCTGTTGTACTATTCCGACTACAAAGCATATGTCTGGACGTGTGCACAACACAGCGTACATTAAACTTTCGATTGCTGATAGGTAAGGAATTCTTTTCATACCTTTAACTTCTTGAGGTGTCTTAGGACATTGTTCTCTAGAAAAATGAATTCCATGTCTAAAAGGTAATAAACCTCTTTTTGAATCTTGCATATTATATCTTGACAATATTTTATCAATATAAGATGCTTGAGGTAGTGCTAGCATTCTGTTATTGCGATTCTGAACTATTTAGATTCCAAGGACATACTATGCATCTTCTAAATCTTTCATTTGAAATTGTGGTTCTAACCATCTTTTTACGTCAGCAAGGGATCCTATCTCATTCTCAATGAGCAAGATATCAATATAAAGTATCAGAAAAGCTACAGTTTTGTTGTCTATTTTCTTGTAAACATAAGGTTTGTCAACATTCTGTTAAAAGCCGTATGATTTGATCGTAATGTCAAAACTTATATTCCATGACCGAGATTCTTGTGTTAATCCATAGATGGATCTTTTAAGCTTGTAAACTTTTTGTTCTTGACCCTGTTCAATGAACCCTTCTGGTTGAGACATATAAATACTTTCTTCAAGATGACCATTTAAAAAAACTGTCTTAACATCCACTTACCATATTTCATAATCGTAAAAGGCAGCAATGGATAAAATTATTTTAATAGACTTAATCATGGCAATAGAAGAGAAGGTTCTTCAAAGTCTATCCCCTTTCTTTGAGTAAAATCTTTTGCCACAAGTCTAGCTTTGTAGATTTACACCTTACCAGCTTGGTCTCATTTTCTCTTATAGATCCACTTACAACTAATAGGTTTTACCCCATCTGGTTGATCTACAAGTTCCCAGACATAATTGAAATATGTTGACTTCATTTTAAGGCCCATGGCTTTTATCCATTGGTCTCTATCTACATCTTCCATTTCCTGTTTAAAGGTCAATGGATCCTCTAAGCCATCATCCGATATGACGACTTGAGTTTCTGTTAAACCCATGTATCGGTCAGGCTGTTGAACAATCCTTCCACAATGTTGAGGCATTCTCAATTCATGAGAAGGATGTGATGGCCTAGTTGCATCAACAACTTTTGTTGAAGGACCAACCTGATCAACAACTTTTGTTGATTTATCTGTAGATTCTCTGGACATCTCATTTAATACCAGTTTACTGCGAGGTTGATGATTTCTTATGTGGTCTTCCTCTTAGAATGTAGCATTTGTTGACACAAGTACTTTGTCTTATTGAGGATCATAAAATAGACCACCTTTTGTTTCTTTGGGGTATCTACAAACAGGTATACTTTTAAACGTCGTTTCGATTTCTTAAGGTTTTGCACTAACACATGTGTCGGGCATCCCCATATTCTAAAGTGACTTAAACTACCTTTACGTCCTCTTCATAGCTCACATGGTGTTTCTGAAACACTTTTTAAGGAAACCATGTTCAAAATATATACTGCAATCGGCACAGCATACTCCCAAAGGGACTAAGGTAACTGAGCATAACTCATCAATGAACAAACCATATCTAACAAGGTTCTTTTTCTCCTCTCTGCTACACCATTTTGTTGTGGTGTATCAGGTGCAGTAAGTTGGGATTTAATTCCATGTTCTACTAAATAGTTATGGAATTGTAAATCTATATACTCACCACCTTGATTTAATTGAAGTGTTTTAATCTTTTTACCTAATAAGTTCTCAACCTCTGCCTTATACTAACTTTAAGGGTTCTTTGGCTCTAAGACCTTTTCCTGAAAAAGATCTTTTGGTCATTTTTCCCTCAAAACATGACTCACATGGAAGTAAAGAATTATCTTCTAACTGATTTAGTAATCAATTCTTTACTAACCTCTCAATCCTGTTGAGATTTATGTGTCCAAGTCTTAAGTTCTAAAGATAGGCTTAGGACAATTTTTTCTTTTCTTATTTTGAGTTTCGTAAACATCTCTATATTTAAAATAGCTTTTGCCTCGGTGGTTTTAACACATATAAATTATTTTCAAGTTCAACAAAACATATTTGAACAACTCTTGAATTAATGAACACTTCATTTATCAAAAGTAACTTTGTATATATGTTCTAATCTATAGAAGACAGAGATTAAGTTTCTTTTCATGTCTGGTACATAGTATACATTTTCAAGTAAAATGTAAGCTTGACCAAAAACTAATTTCAGATTTCCCACTACTTGAGCCAAAATGACTTCACATGTTCCCACCTTAAAAGTCATCTCGTTCTCTGTTAGCTGCCTCCAGGAACTAGTTTCATGAGTGAAAATGCAAATATGATTAGCGGCACTTTAATCTAGTATCCAAGTTAAATGAGAACTTTTCACTAAACATGCTTCAATTACAAGCAGATTAGATTTACCTTATTTTTCCTTTTCAGCCTTCTTTTCAGCAAGATATTTAGGGCAATTTCGTTTCCAATGCACATCTATATTATAGTGGAAACATTTTTTTGCAATCTTCGTCTTGCTTTTTTTAGCAGAAGCCTTCTTATTCCATTTTTCCTTTTTATTCATTTGGATACTTTTATCCATGGAAGAACTAAACTTCTTTTCAGAAGATTTTATACCAGATGTCGATCCCTTTTGAAGCTTCTTTTGGGTAACAACATTTGCTTCCTCTTCTTGATTTTTTTTTATTATTATTTTTTTTTTATCAATGATTGGTAAGTCTGGAGTTCATTTAGAAGAGTTGTCAAATTGTATTCAATCTTATTCATCACAACATTTATGCGAAAGTTCAGGAAACTCTTCGGAAGAGATTTCATGATCATACTAACTTCACTCTTTTCATCTATGACAGCATCGTTTACTTTCGCTATGTTGAAGTGGACCATCATATCCAAAATATGTTCTTTAACAGAGGTCCCTTCTTTCATGTGGGAATTATAAACATATTTAATAGCATCATGTCGTACTGATGAGGACAGCTGTCCAAACGTCGCCTATAACGACTCTATGATCTTCCTACCGGTGACCATGGTTTCATACTTTTTAGTAAGCACATAAGATATTTTCGCTAAAACATAAGCTTTGGCATTTTCATTAGCTCTGACCCACCTGTCATAGTCATCCTGAACATTTCGATTTGCATTTGAACTAGGAAGAGGAGGATATTTCTCTGTTAAAACAAATCTTAGGTCATCAATAACTAGTATCGTATTTATATTTGTTCTCTAGTTCCATTAACCCTCACCATTGAATTTATCGGAAGCTAAGAGTCGAATTATCGAGTTTGACATGCCAAAACATAAACAAATTCTATCAGAAAATTGCATCTAAATCCAATTTTTAGCAAAAATAATAAAGCACTCAGATTTTTTTATTTATTTGCAACGATACTTTAATGAGTCAGAATAGATGCTACCGAGGGGCAGTCAAATACTCATTTACTAAAGCAAGACATTCTTGACTAAACACTAATTATAGAATAACTCTTTACAATTAGTTATTTAGTTACCGTTTTCGGTCAAGAACTTACTAACACTTAGTAACCCTTGTAATTTTGACCCTCCATTTTCAGATATCATAGAAGGGTATCAACAGGCCCTCGAAGTGGAAGACAATGATGAAGACAGAACTAAGAAAACTTTATTCATATATGAAGTTTGATTTGTACCGAATCCTATGTTATAACCCTCTAAGGGGATAGCCGTAGGAAATAACTAGCTAATGTCGCCTAAGAATGACTGCAGGCGTAACATAAGAATATCGTCGTTTAAACTAATGGAAGAGACCGTAGGATATGTTGACACATTTCCTTCTCCCACTTACCATGAACTACTTCCTCTATTCACCTTGTTATTGACCCATGCAAACACTTTCTGAATGGAATAGTCGTGGTAAAAGCGACACGAAGTCGAGCATGGATCTCATGGTATGAACTCTTAGGAACGTGAGAGCTAAAAATAATATATCATATATGCTATTAGTTTCCCATTGAAGTGTTCTAATTGTTTGGGTATGTTCTTACTTAAGTATATTCCGGCTAAAAAAAAAAAACCTATGTCTAGATGGTTTATCCAAGTATAACGATTATATTTGGATTTTAATCTATGATATTTTAAGTGATAAAACTATTTTATTACCTCACATCGCTCATGCATGCTCATAAAATCGAGTTATCAACACTCAATAATTTGACTATAATCCCCAGGTAACAAGTGTTTCGTAAACCGTCAACTTAAGTACCTCCAGCCTTAGACAGGATTATAGATCGATTGAGTTTGTAACCAAAGTTTTACAAGATAACGACCTATTTTAACTATTAAAATAAGTTGTTATTTGTTAACCCTAAGTGAGCATGCTTTTTATCTTTGTTATAAATTTTAAATGCCTAATCCATTTTATAACACTTTATAAAACTATAGACATACTATAACATACATCAAGAATTTTTCATTTCAATATAACAATTATATTAAACACATGAAACCCTAAGCATGCATACTATATATTATAACATTTTAGAACATACTTTCAATGCATGATACATGCTTCCTATGGTGAGATTTTAAGTCTACATGGCATACTTTATGCATATACAAGATTTAATTTAATTGAACATACATTCATAATGCATAAATAATTAAACATACATTGAAATGGACTGGTTTAGGCATACTAAACACGCAAACAAACTAATTATTACATTAATAAATAAAAAACAGCTTCCCAAAGCCTCTGGACCACTTGAACTGAACCGAACCAGACCCAAATTGCCTGAATCGGACTTCCATGGCTTCAAAAAAAGTTGAACCAATTATAATCAAGCTGAACCAGACCACCAAGGCCTGAACCGGTCAAACCAGTTTAGTTGAACCGCTGGATGAATGGCGCGTGTGCGCGAATTGGGCTAGAATGAACAATGTCGCAACGCCTCATCCCAGTGTTGCAACGCCACGAGTTTTGTTCTTTATTTCTGGGCTAGCTGAAGAACAGCGTTGCAACATTATGAGGGTAGCGTTGCAACGCTGTCTCACAGAGGCTTCAATTTTGAACTTCTGTTGCTGAGCTTGTCCTGGATTTCTTTCAATTACAACCTAATTGCAACTTTCTTGACTCTAATAAATTTACAGACTCTTAATCACACATTAAGGTCCATAAACAAAGAGCCAATTACAACAATTACATGCAAATTAAACAGAAATTATGATGCAAAAACTACAATATATCCATTTTAGCAACCATTTCATGCAACTCATGAAAAACACCAACCATACTAAAAATAACGTAAATTAAGTGCTTAAAACATGCTCTGATACCAATTGATGGAGTTGACATTTAATAAATATAAGCTATTAAGGATCTAAGCACTCTAACTACGTCAATTTTAAAGGAAAAACATGCATGTTCATAAAAAAAAAAAAAAAAAAAAACCAGAAATAGGGTTTATAGAATCCAACCTTTGTAGATTCCACCAAATTGTTTGATCTTCTTTGATTTCTTCTTCAATCTCAGTAGTAGATCACCACCAAATTCTTCTCTACTATCTTCAGGCCTTAGATTAACTGGTGAAACTCAAATTAAGAGAAATTTACTATGGGTTTTTTAGAGTTGTAGTGGAAAAATACAGGTTTATTCCTTTTGTAATATTTTGATTTTGTTCTTTTTCATCAATCTCAATTTGATCTCAAACCTTCATTATATAGTACTAAACCATGAATATGAGATCAAATTTGAAGGTGTCACTTCAAAATTCCATTAGATTGAAGTGGCATGAGGTGTTTATCTAAATGAAAAATGTGGGAATAACCCACTTTCCATTTTATTTGAATTTTAAAATTGAAATTGATTAATTTGACAAATAAATCTAATTTTAAAAAACTGATTTTCTCAAATTAATTTAATTAAACAAGTTTTATAATTTTTTAAATTTCAAAAAATTCAAAATTTAATAAATTAATTTCATGATTTTATAAATTCAAAATTTTAATTTTGAATAATTAATTAAACCAATTTAATTGACTTAATTTATTATCAAATATTACATTACTTAAAACACCTCATCAAATATTTAAATCATATTTAAATATTATCGACTCTTTAAAATTCGTATCAAATATAATAATTCAAACCCTAAATCGAGTTTGAACATTCCAAATTCTCTCAACACACTATTATAAGGTTTAATCCTTTTACGAGCTAGTAGAGGGATCTAATGAACCTACAGATCATGAGCTCACACGATTTGAGTTTAATTGGCTAAACTCTTTAAACTGAATTAATCACTATTCGTTAACTATCGAGACATACCACTATAGCTTAGTAGTTGCACTCTCTTCACTTTAGATATATTTCTATCCACTTGATTTAACCATAATCAGTAAATCGATCCTTCACAGGTCGTTCGTATATACAGCTAGGTCAAAACTGCCATTTTAACCCTATAATACATCTTGCTCCGTAAGTCTCCACTGATCCTCTATTGAACAATTGGTTTATGGTCTAACCAATAAACCGAGTCCCTCTCTGCCACGAGAGAGTGGGGTTCTTTTGTTCAAGACTAGGAATCGGTACTTAAGGAAACAACCTATTTGCTAACCCTAAGATGAGTATGAGTGAATTCTGTCTTGCAAGACTATGTCCCCAGCTATCTATCTGGTCTTACCCCTAAAATGGGAGGTTTATTGAGCAGTGATGTTGAATCACTATCACCTATAAAGATTAAAGGATAATCCCAAATAAACAGGAGTTAATAGTTAGCTTAGGATTAAGATAGAGTTACCTTAAGTTATCTAATTGAAATAGCCAGTTTTAATAGTAAACGGTCATTATAAAAAAAAGTGACTATTTTGTGATCTGGTCTTATGCAAACATCTTTGGCATAGGATGCACCCACTCGCATGTCTCCACATGAAAAATTTTGGGATCACATCATTTGTATCAATATACAAAAAGGGCTGAATTCATAGTGTCCCTAGGACAAGGTACCCAACTCTATCCATATACTTATAGACCTTTTTGGCTATATACTAAAACTTGATTCTCTTTTATGTCTCTACATAAAGTTTAAGTATTCATATTATAGCCATGGGTTAGTTTATTGGATTTATAAAATAATGCTATTCAATGACACATTTATTGAAAGAAATTTCAATAATCACTTTATTGTGAATAGAATATGTTTAGTGTTTACAAACTGCGAGTTTTAGGGCATTCCCAACAGGACATTCCTCTATTAAAACAAATTTTAAATCATCATCTGCTAGTAGTGAGTTTAAATTCATTATTGAAAAATTAAGATCGTTAAACTTGTCGGAAGTGAGTTATTTAGAAGAGTTCGACATGCTGAAAATATAAACAAATCCTAATAAGTAAATTTCTTTTAAATCCAAACAAATTCTAGCAAGGTAATAATGTACCCAAATTCCATTATTTATTTGTAGCGATACTTTAGTGAGTCAGAACAGATGCTACCGAGGGATAGTCAAATACATCTCCAAGACTTGAACCGGTTAAACCGGTTCAACCAAACCGCTAGACGTTTGGCGTGTGCGCGAACTGAGTTGGGATGAGAAGCATCGCAACACTTCATCCCAACCATTCATGTGAAGACGTGCGAGCAGAGGTGTCCTATACAAAGAGTTTGTATAAGACTGGACCACGAGATGACTAGACTCTGTATATAACGCCATTGATACTAGAGACTTACATCTCACCTAAACGACCATAGGTGACACGACCTCAATCCTGAGTGTGTTGGGAACTCTTGCCTTTGAGTGCGATCTTGTGATTAGTATGGGTGGGAGTGACCAGATTGCCAGCTAAAATGCCTACCTTTTTGGGGACTTGTCTGATCTGGGAGTTGGGAACTCACATACACAAGATGGAATTCACTCCTTTTCCGAAGCAGGGATAAGTAGAAAGATTGCTCCCTTAAGAGCTGCTTTCAGGGCTTGAACATAGTGGCCACAACTTCTCTTTGGAAAAGAGAACTCAGTCCTAATAGTCATAGTAGGATTATGACTTATGTTCATTAGAGGGACCAGTGGTACTTAAGGAGTTAGACGTAACTGCAGAGGTATAACGGTTATTGGCCGAGCTGTACTTACGAACGATCTGTGAAGGGTTGTTGTATTATTGATTGATTAAGATGGACATATAATATATCTGTGATAAGGAGAGTTCAACTATTGCTCTTTAGTGGAATGCTTGGTAGTTAACGGATGGTGGATCTCGTGACTAAAGAGTTTAGTCAGTTATTCACGTATCGTTGGAGCTTCGAGCTACAGGTCCATAAGGTCCCATTGGTAGTACAATGGATTAAATTAAGGATCAGTTCTTGGTGTTGATTTGAAATGTTCAAATTGACAAGAGGTAATTTGATTATATATGATATGATCAGTATGGTGTATGAGATATATCTAGTGGAGGATTAATGTAAATGATATTTTCATTAAGTACCATGGAATAGAAAAAGAGCTATGGTTTATATGTTTTATGAGATGAAATATTAAAACTATAGGTTATAAATATAGTATGATAAGTTGGTTATCATTTATATTTATAATAATATTAATTATTGGATAATTAAATCTTTTTCTCTAATAACCAATTGAGTGGGAGGTTATTGGTGGTTTCATGGTAACCGTGAGATAATAGGAAACTTGTTTTCCTAATTTTAGTAAGTTTTTGTAAAAAAGAGTTTTTGTGAATTTGAGATTTTTCTCTCTCAGAATTTCATGGAAGTTGTCAAGTAAATAGGATTTACTAAGTGACAACTTGGATCAAGGTAAACAATCGTGTAGTGTTTGTAGGCGATAGGCACTTAGCTAAGTGATCGCATAGCTTTTGCTAGACGATCGCTTAGCTTTTCCTAAATGATTGGGCATTGACTTATACGATAGGTTCTGCCATCTCCCACTTGCTCAATCGTTTACACGATTGTTGTTTCCTCCGTCTTCTGCCTCAAACCAAGTCCACACAAAGCCCACCCTCTGGATTCTCACACCGAGAATACCAAGGTAGCCTTCTTGGTGGTGTCATACTCAACTCGAAACCGTCGTGGTTCTGTGGAGGTTGTTCGTGCTGTTGAGGTATTCGTGACCGAGGCGATCGCTGAGTTCGAGTGCACAGTGTTCGTGCAGTATAGGGGTCGTGTTGGACGAGTGTTCGAGCATTTGTGATCAAGGAGCTTGGCGATGAGTCTACAAATGTGTGTAGCATTTCTCCTTGATCATTTGTAGTATCATGCTATAATTTCTATAATGAATATATAACCGTGTGTTTATGTTTATGACTGTAATTGTAAAGTTCATATATGATTGTAATTTGGAATGATCTTTCCGCTGCTCAT